>NW_027278996.1:52500-60000 GCF_046629955.1 Centroberyx affinis | reverse complement strand
TGTGGGTTATTAAGAGCTAATGAGGACTAGAAAGATATTCTACTGTAAACCTGTGTGTGTGTGTGTGTGTGTCAGACCACCAGGGTGCCTGTATGTTTCCACTTTCTCACTTAGGTTTTATTGCTTTTGCAGGAATATTGATGAATTGAGTTGCGAATGACTTATTTTTTACTGCTGATTATGATTCTGGGTTGAGACAGGAGTGTGTGTGTGTGTGTGTGTGCGTTTCAACATTTTCCACTGCTGTCTATCCTCTCCATCCCAGTGTGTGAGGCCTGCTGTGAAATTATAATATCTGTCTTTGTCTGTGTGGGCGTGTTTGCTCGATGAGTGATGTTTATGTTTTGCCGTTCTCTCCCCCCTCCTATTCTCTGAAAGAAAGAGAAAGGAGACAGACGTAGAAAAGAAAGGGAGGAAGGCGGGAAAAGAGGAGGAGGAGGAGCGGTGCTACACAGGTATGCCAAGCCTACCGTCTCCTTCTAGGAAAAAGTTACGTACACGGCTCTAAATCGTGTCTGAACCTGAACTGACGTGATTCCCAGTGCGCTCGACTCGCAAGGCACGGACCCTGTTTACCCTGGAACCCAAGCTGTTTTCTCCCTGTCAGGAGCCTCTATAGTCTCTCTGCCCGGACTCGGGAGTTTGAGTAGAAATGTGGAGAATAGCTTTATTTTTCAGTCTTCAGGAGAATGTTTAATGTTTCAATTCGACTTTGACGTTTTTAAGATTATAAGAGCTCCCAAAAGTGTTAAAAAAAAAAAAGACACGAAATGTCGATCGCGTGCCCAAAAAAACTGTCCAAAGGCACACAACGTGAAAAGCGTGACTCAAAAGTGTAGTGAAAGACGGAGGATATGGAACGCATGTGCAAAATAAACCATTCGAAAGTCAAGGTGTTTTTGAAAGCATGTCGGAAAAGCGGTAACAAAACATTTTAAAAAGGCACACTATGTCAAAAGAATGTCTGAAATCAGGTCTGAAATGACATAATTTGAAAAGAATGTTCCAGAAGTTTTTCAAAAGACACGACAGGGAAAGCACGTCGCCAAGTAAGACATTTCATCTTTCAAAAAGACGGAATGTCAAAAGCACGTCCGAAAAGCTGTCCAAAAGAACATAAATTTTGGAAAGCATGTCCCAAAACTTGCTAGAAAGACACAAGATAGAGACGGCAGGATGTCCAAAGCATGTGTACAATGTGAAAAGCGTGATCCAGAAGTTTTCAAAAAGGCAGTAGAGATTGAATAAAGTTTTCAAAAAGATACAAGATAGAGACAGCATGAGCAAGAAACTTTTGAAAAAGACAAAATAGGGAAAATGTGCAAAAAAAACATTAAAAAAGCCATAAGATGGTCCAAAGCATGTGTACAAATCTAATCAAAAAGGGCATGTAATGTGAAATGCGTGATCCAGAAGTTTTCAAAAAGGCAGTAAAGATTGAAACAAGTTTTCAAAAAGACACAAAATAGAGACAGCATGAGCAAGAAACATTTGAAAAAGACAAAATAGGGAAAATAAGCAAAAAAACATATAAAAAAAGCCGTAACATATCCAAAGCATGTGTACAAATCTAATCAAAAAGGGCATGTAATGTGAAAAGCGTGATCCAGAAGTTTGCAAAAAGGCAGTAGAGATTGAATAAAGTTTTCAAAAAGACACAAGATAGAAACAGCATGAGCAAGAAACTTTTGAAAAAGACAAAATAGGGAAAATGTGCAAAAAAAAGCCGTAAGATGTCCAAAGCATGTGTACAAATCTATCCAAAATGGGCGTGTCATGTGAAAATCCCGTCCCAGACGTTTTCGAAAAGGCAGTAGAGATCGGAAAAAAAAACGTTTCAAAAAAAGACACAAGACGTCGAAATCACGTCAGAACGCACGGGACATGTGAAGAGCGAGTCCCAGGAAGACACACGTCCAAAAAAACACCCCTTCAAAAAGTCACAAAGTGTGGAAAACACATCGGAGGGGGGAAAAAAAAGGAACAAAGCTCTTCTTTGTTACTTACCTTAGATACCCTCTTCACTTCGATAGAGAGGCAACATTTGGACACTCCTCTACCTTTATCTCCGGGGGGAAGTATGGTTTCTCAATTATCCCTGTTTGGCTATCCCCTTCCGACCTGTGGCTGTATTTACGCGAACGCCCATTTTATCCATGGCTTTTAATGGCATATAAAAAAATCACTTCCCCATCAAAATGCCCTCTCCTAATAGCTCTTCAGAGTTGTTTGGGAGCTGTTTGGGTTTGGTCATTAGTGGACCATGAGTGTGTGTGTTTGTGCGCTTGTGTGTGTGTGTGTGTGTGTGTGTGGTGTTTTGGGCCCCGGCTGAGAGGCGCTACGAGGGCGTCCTAGGTGGGCTTAGGGGTGAGGGGGAGGAGGTGGGTAGGGGTGGGGTGGGGGGGTGGGGGGGGGTGCTATGCTACCCAGCGCTGTGCCCACGAGGGTGGGGTCGGGTTGGGGTTTGGGAGTGTGTGTGTGTGTGTGTGTGTGTGTGTGTGTGTGTGTGTGTGTGTGCGGTGCAGCACTTAGGCCTCGCTCGGCCCTGATGGGAATGCCGGGCCCCCCCACACCACTCTTCCAAATCGCTAATGGAGCATCTTTGGACACACACACACACAGAGAGAGTCAGACAATTACTCACGCAACTTCACACACACATGTAGACATTACACAGACACACACACACACACACACTTAGAGACACAAGCGATTTTACATACATGGTGTACTCTTACTGTTTACTTTACATACTACAGACGATTGCACAATAGACACACACACACACACACACACACGTTCACAACCATGTACAAATGATAGGATTGAATGCTTTGTATCTCTCTCTCTCTCTCTCTCTCCCTCCGTAGCTTTTCACACTTCTTAATTATTTACTGGCCTTTTTGTCCTGTGCTGGTGGCCAGGCCCCAGGCATATGTCAATGTGTGTTTGGGTGTGTTCGCGCGCGTGTGTGTGTGTGTGTGTGTGTGTATGCCGAAATGAATACCGCTCTCTACACACAAACAGAAGTGCCTTTCACGTCCCTTGCAAGTCTTTTATCACGTGTCGTTTTGTTTGATTCAGAAGCCTCGCCTGTGCCATATGCTCACGCAGGGTGTTGACCAGTCACGAGCCTTTTCATTCAGCCGTTTCGACCTTTTCCACGTTGTACTTTTTAATGAATTCCTATTGCAAATTTCACATGGTCGATAGCTCAAGGAATACAGCAGGTTTTTGGGGAGACTGACACCAAAATAGACCACCGAAATCCTCCATGTGTCCCCGGTAGATCATCGGCTCTGGTGCTCCGTGCTAACACTTTAGCTTACACTGTGTTGAGTCATAGTAGGTGTTATTCAAAGTAAGAAAACCAAGAAGAAAAGAGTGGGAAGAAGGAAAAGTTGTTAGTGGTTTTTAGTTTATGGCCTGTCGAGTCATAAATTTAAAAAATGAAATATCATTAACTCAATACAGCTGATGTAGCCAGGTTTATTTCTGGAACTTTTTCAGTTGAGAATCCTCGTATTCATCCGCGGCGTAGTGATTTTTTTAGCCGCACACCGTCTCCCGTCACCCATCGCCTTCACTTCCTATGGAAACAGGGAAAGTAGTCCCTGCTAGTTCAGAACTATATGCTAGTTTTGTATCATTTTTTTGTGTCGATTTTACAAATCTGCTACACAAAACTGCCAGTCTTAGCCGGGATATGTGGTATTTTCACATAAGCATGGGCGTTTTAGTAGAACCGTTTGACATGAAAAATATCTGTTTTGCTGTTACGCTCTCAGTAGTATCCACTCTTTTCAGCCTCTCTTTCCACATGTGTTTTTTTTGGGGGTAAACTCTATTGCAGCGAGCGAAACCATTGGGCAAAGCCGCGTTTACCCTCCACTGCATCCCCCGGTGAAATCCATCTCACACTGAAGAAGAGCCAACCAGGGAAAAAAAAACAAAAAAAAAACGCTAAGTCTTGCTGTCTTTCCAGTACTTTTTTTTTTTTTTTTTTCTGACCGGCGGTTTCAAGCGAACCCAAAAAAAAAAAAAAAAAAAATCTCCCTCTCCATCATCTCTCCTCGCCGCGCTTGGTTCCAGCCCCGTGCGCACCTTGTTTCTCTTGGAGTGGGCCCGAAGATTTTCCTTTGGCGTCCGGTCCCGGGCCCCCCCCCCCTCCCCCACTCCCCCCACCCCCCCCCCCACTTTCTCTCCCCGGGAGCCGTCAGAGTCGCATAGCGCACCAGAATGAAATTTAAAGAGGCAGGTAAACTGCTGCTCGCTTCGCATTAACACAGCCATATATTCAGCCTGTCTCTTTGGCTTTTTTTTTTTTTTTTTTTTTCCCTTTCCCCCCCACCACCACCACCACCTCCTCCTCCTCTGTTTCTCCATCTCTCTCTCTGTACTCTTCGTCTTCCTCCCTTTTTTTCCCCCCCCGGCCTGTATAAAAAAGAAAAAACGTCTGGGGGGGGGGGGGGGGGGGGGGGGGGATCGATAGGGCTCTCAGGGTGTAGTGACTGCAGTTCTAATGAATCAAGCCTGCAGTGTTTGTTAAGCAGACAAGGTTGTGAAGGAGCGCCGGGGGGGGGGGGGAGCTCGTCTTCGCGCTTCATCTTCGTCGCCCCTATGTGTTTTGTGTTTGTCCAGAAAACGCACTCTTTTTTTTCGATACGAGGTGTAATATTTCAGCTTCTCAAATATGTATGATTCCGCGTCACTTTTTGCCTTTTTTGGCAGGAAACTCGTTTGAGAGAGATTTGCGGTGAAAGACTGGAAAAAAACGCATCAAAGATTTTTGGCCACCGTTGCATTATGTATGTATTATGCACAGTATGTATTAGGGCTACACCCATATATCGGTTTGCCAGGATATGAGGCTGATACCGGCCTTTTATTAAAAATTGGATTTGGGCCAGCCACTGTCATCCACCCCATGATATGGTGGATATGATGCAATTTGATTGATTACATATTTATTGTAGAATTGAGCAATGCTACACTGGTTGTCTATGGGAAGATCTTAACACGAATTGATTCAAATTCAACATTTTGATCAGATTTGACGCTAGCATACATGTATGCATTCTCTCTTTTTCTTCTTCTTCTTCTTCTTTCTGTTATTGCTATTTATTACCTCAGGTTCCCATGATGGTCTAGATCACAATGGTTCTCAGCGTGGGGTCCGGGGACCTACCAGGGGTCCTTGAGGGGGTTCCAGGGGGTCCCTCAGCAAATTGATGAATTATTAAACTTCAGTTAACACAAATAGAGTATGTAGAAGAATGACTGTTTTGACTGTCTTTCACTGTTATCTCTGTACCTTCAATACAGATAGTCATGGAATTCAGGACAAAATCATATCTAACAATAAAAATATTCTCAGATGTGGGTCAGAGAGAAGGAATCTCATCAAATGGGGGTCCAATGTGGCTCTAATGTGGACTACATTAGGGGTCCTTGATATGAAAAATGGTTGAGAATCACTGGTCTAGATGCTGTTTCAGACGCTTTTCCACCTTGACAAGAATACAATTCTGGGCTGAAACACTGAATACTTGGAATTAAACCAAAAAAAAAATGGGCATGAAAATGGTCAAATTTAAAGATATCCGGCTAATCGGCAGCTTCAATCCATAAGAAACTCAGTATCGGCCTTAAAACACATTTTCTGAGAGCTCATCATTAAATACTCTTTTAATTTTTTTGGAAACAGCACTTCCAGTATCAAGTGCTTGAAAAAAAATAACACGCATATGATTGAGCGCTGCCTGGTCTGAATCCTCATGTTGCCGTATCTCTCCAAGGTCGGACAGCGAGACTGTGGGAGGCTGTTTTGTGTTAAAAGCAGGATGGCTTGTATTTCCTCTTCCTCCTCCTCCCTCCTCCCTCTCCTCCTCCTCCTCCTCCTCCTCCCTCGCCCTCTCTCCTTCGCCACAAGCAGAGCTATCTAGGAAAGAGAAAAAAAGAGGAGGCTTTTTATCGCTGATGGCTAATAGTTATAAATTTGTATTAAATATGTCCTCTATCGATTGGCCTTGTCGGATGAATACAATTAAAGAGCGGGCGCTGAGTGCTTCCCACCTGGGAGGGGAAGGATGGAGGGATGAAAAGAGGGAGGGAGGGAGGGTTTGGAAGAAAAGAGGGAAGAAAACAAGGGGGAGGGAGGGAGGGAGTGAAAGAGTAGACGAGCGAAGAGGGTTTTTGGCAGCCGCGCGGCTTCTTCAGTCGAGTCGCAGCTTGTCCACATGTTGCCGTAAATGTGTGTGTGTGTGTGTGTGTGTGTGTGTGTGTGTGTGTGTGTGTGTGTATAAAGGGCAGTTTATAGCACAGCGATTTATGATCGGCCGATGCACATCGCTACAAAGTCACCAACATTCCATCATCGCTCAACTTCTGATTTTGGATGCTATTGCTCATAAAAAGTATAAACACTAGAGCGATTATAGAACTCATCTAGTTACTTTACTTTGTTACTATAGATCTAAATAGCAACTACTAAAAACTTCACAACCTTTATGTCTTCTGGTGATGTTCTCACTAAGCAGGCTATAGAAATCATCACCGAGTACACTGCTGTTATCTACTTATCTGCTATCTACTTAACAAGCAGCTTTCCTTTATTCTTATTATTCGGGGTCTGATTGTCTTTATGGTAAACTAGTATGATCACAGAGGCAGGCTCGATTAATCATGTCTGGTCTAAAAAAATAAACAGTGGATAGCGCTCACAACACATTGGCAAGTGCTTTCAGTTCTCAGTAACAGGTAACAATAATGTTCTGACCCTTGTCTCCCATCAGTTCAAAGTAATGCAGATATTCCCGGGTTGTGGACTTTATTGTTGTGTCCGCCCTACAGACTCCACCGCCTCCAACCAGCTGCTGCAGTCTGCTTTTAATAACTTAATTATCCTTAATTGCACTAATTGAAAATTGAACCATTTGAAAGGAAAATAATAATAATATTACAGTTTGTAAACCAGTCTGCAGAATAGCCTAATGCAGTGATTCTCAACCTTTTTCATATCAAGGACCCCTAATTTAGTCCACATTAGAGCCACAGACCCCCCATTTGATGAGATTTTTGCCTCTCGGACCCAAATCTGACGATATCTTTTATCGCTAGATATGATTTTGTCCAGAATTCCATGACTATCTGTATTGTAGGTAGAGAGATAACAGTGTAACTATGATCAAAACAGTCATTCTTCTACATTCTCTAATTGTCTTGTAAATGAAATAATGGTGAAGTTTAACAATTCATCAGTTTGCTGGGGACCCCCTGGAACCGCCCTCAAGGACCCCTGGGTGGTCCCCGGACCCCACGTTGAGAACCGCCGGCCTAATGTACCTACATGTCATCGAACTGCTTTTGCGATGTTATTTTTCACTCTTTCTTTTTAAATAAGAAGTTTCATTCAAGTAAATCTATCGCCTTTATCCAGGTCTAGATAAATAGCATAAATTGTCTCCTCAGTGTACGTTTTATTTTATAGTCTATTCCAAA
>NW_027278996.1:7500-47500 GCF_046629955.1 Centroberyx affinis | reverse complement strand
TGATAATGTGATATTTCATTCATCCCCATAGGGAAATCCTCTTTTCTGATGCCCCCCTCCACAGGGAGGTTAGAGGTCAGGCTCAGCTACAGAACAGGAGCTGGTAGAGATTCAGTGTCTTGCTCAAGAACACAGTAGGGCGGATGATTGCCACCCTGGTTGGACCTGCATTGTCCAGTTGAGGGACAATTTCTGAAACCACTAGGCCACCCTGCCTGCCCATTGATTTGAAAGAGGAATGTCAACAACGGTACCATGCTGTTTTTCACTTTATTGATGTGCCAATAAATACATGTATCCCTCCCAACATTATAAGACATGCCCGGTGAAGAAAATAACAGTCTAAAATTCTTTGAAAATGTCAAGGTATCCCTATAAGGTAAAGCAAGAGGTGACCAGGGGTGAGCGGCGATGCCCAGATGTAAATATAAGCAGGAGATCCTGAAAGCCTGAGGCTCGGATAGAAATCCCAAATTGTATTAAGGGACATTGTCCCTCTCTCCCTGTATGCGTAGCTAATCCTGTTTCAGCGATGTTCCATTACCTCAATTACTATCATCTCACCCAGAGGTGGACCCAGCCAAGGACACCACCGGAGAGCCAACGATGGGTGGAGAGAGAGGGGGGAAAGGATGGGAGCGAGATGGGGAGGGAGGGCTGTAAAGGAGAGAGTGCAGTGTAGAGATACAGAGGGAAGGAGACGAGGAGGAGGAGAAAGAGGGAAGGAAGTGGTAGAGGGAAAGGTGTAGTGAGGGATGGATGATGGATAAAAGGAGCAATGAAAATGGACAAAGAATGAAACGACGAGGATGGGAAGGAGAGGGGGGCGGCTGACAAAATGACACTGGCAGAAAGAGATGGTAAAAAAAATTGCAGAGAAAGAATTGAGTGGGCTACTTAGGGATGGATAGAATTCATATAAGGCAGGAAAGATAGCATAAGATGGTGGAAGCATAGGGTGCCCTTTTTGTCCTAGGCACCCTTTTCAGATTGAAACGCGGAGATAGAGTTTCTAACGGGTCAACGCATCGATGACACTGATCACCTGAGGAGCTAGAAGCTAAAAGGGGCTTAGAACCAGTCTGAAGAGCATTTATACCACAGTATTCCCACTGTATGTAGGCTATCCATCCCTGGTGCCCATGCCTTCCCTGTCTTCAACAGCTTACACTGGTCAGCAGTGAGCATTTAAGACCCCATGAATGTTTTTGCCCTCTCCATAAAATCATAAGATACTCAAGATAAGATAAGAGTTGAGCACTGACCCCTATTACAGTAATAGAACAGTACAACTTGTGGACAAAGGTGGAAATTTCTAGCTATTTTGTATAAACCGAGCAACATAATGCAGGAATACTAATACTGATTGATTGCTTTCTTATCTTGTATGGAAACATATTTGTTCTTTGTTTCTCAAAAACAGAAATGTAAGCTAAAAAAAACTGCTTCTGTAGGGTCCGATTTGATATTTGAATTTCATATTGCATTTCATTTTTAAACCTGTAATTTTTAGATTGGATTACATATTAATCTTGTTGAGAGGTTAGAAATGCAAGTATATTGCATGTTCTCCCTTGAAAGGGTAGGTATATGCCACTGTACAAACCTGACCACAGATGAGTTTTTGAAAGCAGATTTACAGAAGTTCCTCCCCGGGAGCATCGTAGCCCCAGACCCCTCTAGCATTTCTGAGGAATTGCCCTTTTTAAAGATGATTTTGATGGCATTTCTGTTTTATTAGACAGTTCACAGTGAAAAGAGACAGAACTGATGGGAGAGAGGCGATGTAATAAGCAACAAGAGTATTTTGAACGTAAGACGCTGCGTTTATGTGGTAGATACCTCAGCCAACTGAAGCACCAGGACAGTCCAGAAGTTCCCCTTTTTGAGAATTCTGCCCCTGGCCCTTTCAACGTCTGTGCCCACCACTGGGTAGAAGGTCTGTCCTAGCTGGTAACCAAGACCTGGCATCCAAATTTGGTTACCAGCTGGTCTGAGAGGGATGGAATGGTGGTAGTCTAGCAAGAATGACTAGCATTTTCATATTTTAAGGTGGATTCATGAAATGAGAATGTGCTGCTTATGTACGTTCTTACGAAAAGGGTTCCACAGCAGAAAATGGTTCTTTAGCCTTGTACCACAGCATAACCCTTTTTGGGGTTCTGCTGTGGTACCTATAGAGAACCATTTTAGAAAGGTTCTATAGCACCATGGTTCTACATAAGACCTTTATGGTGCTCAAAAGAACCATTTAAGATTGCATGAAATCCTCCCAACCAGCAGTATTAGCAGAACTTTTTTAAGAACCACACTATTATTTATTCTGATTGGCCAATTGTTTTTATTTTAACAAATCAGAAGCTTCATGGAGTCATTCCAGCCCCAATACCCTAACTAAAGAACCCTTGAAGGACTCTTTTTTTTTTATCTGCGAGCATGTCTCCCAAGCTTGGCACAGTGGCGTTATTTCAGCCCCTTGGAAAGCCATTTGTTCAGAGTGGTACACTTCCTTTTGAGAGGGATAGACAGGGCGAGGGGAAGTTGCCCGCACACACACACACTCACACACACACACATTGACTCACAGGGCTCGTGAAACATGAGCCAAGCTGCCTTACTGCCTCCCTCTCCCATCTAACACCACATAAGTGTCTAGGCAATGCCCTTGGCTTAATAGGGCTTAATGCCTGCGCTTGTCACTGTAGCATGGCTGGTATTGAGTGTTAGGGCATTTCTGGAACTGTGCATGCGTGTGTTCTCTGGAGCCTCTCTAGTGGCTATATGGCTTTGACATTTACCCCATGTAAAGAACTGGATACTGTTATTTACCCCCTTCCCTTCCCTTCCCTTCCCTTCCTCTCCCACCATCCATATCCATGCTGTCGCCAAGCTCGGAAGTTGCAGCAAACATTTGTCACCTCTATCTGAGCCGATATCTAAAACTTAAATCAGACGGATTATTTACTCCTCTACCTCTTCTCTTCCTTTTCCACCTCTCTGTCTCTCCATCCGCCTATCTTTCTCGCTTCATTTTTCCACCTCGGAGTGGTGGAGTTTGCCTAATGAAGTGGCTGACGGGAGTATATTACAGAGAGACAGAGTGGAGCGGTCGCCTACTCTAAAATCCATTAACCTTACAGTCTCAATCAGCATGCAGACAAGTCCGAGCGACAAGTCAAAAAGGAGCGTATTAGCTTAGGAGTGTATTGTTGGTGCCTTGCGCTTGTTTTACTCACTATCTCTATTTTGGTAGCTCTTTGCTGCTGCATCCTACATCCAGAAAAAAAACCCCAAGTCCTTCTCTTTCCCGCTGTTCTAATTGCCTTACCGTTCCTTGTACTTGCTAAGCGAGTGTACATGCTAAGTACACTGGGTGAGAGCCTCAGCACAATGCCTTAATTGTTAAGTATTTTTACTACTAGTACATGCTGGATTTAACTCTACGCAGGGATTGTTTTTCATACCTAGCTGGTTTAGAGCAGTTCTTTCAGACACTGGAGATGTTTCCCCCTTAGATGTTGCTAAGACGTTCTGCACCAAAGCCGAAAACCCGTGTATACAGCGCCAAAACGAAAGAAAACCGCGTCCGTAGTCGTTCCATAGCTGCTACCTGCATCGTTTTGCGAAATCGGGACCTGAATATCTTTCTGATATCCGTTCAAAACAGTTTCCAAAGCTGTTCTAATGATGTTGAACTTCTCCTGCACCATCGCCATCGCCATCTATCAAATGTTGATGGGATGGTTTTCTCGCTACGTTTCCAAACCCCGCAGCTTCGTTTGGAGGGAGAACATAATCCAACCTAACTAACCGTACCATACGGGTATGGTTAAACCCGCTGTGAATTATGGGTTGCGGATGAGGTTTTTACCTTGGAAGAAAGTCCTTTCCCGCACCAAATGTCTGACCGAGGCAGGAAATGACTGCTCCCATGTGGGTATTGTTGATAAATGACAGTTCCCGTGAAATCTTGCCATGTGAAACGGAACCAAACCAATGCACCAAAGTGGTATCCGATCCCCTGATTCAGACCAAAGCCGACTACACACACTTGAAAATGCCCTTACTGTCCAAGATTAGGCTGCATCTACCAGAGGGGGGAAAAAAAGAAACATAAAACCACCCCGGTCCTGATAATGCAAATGATATTCACAGGTTAGACCCTATGCAGGTGGCCACAATTAGTGGTAATTTGTGCCGATTTTAATGATCCATAATTTAGCAGCCTTTCCAAACTGTTGGTCATGTGGGATGAGTGTGTGTGTGTGTGTGTGTGTGTGTAGGAAGAGAGAGAGAGAGAGAAAGGGAGAGGGAGGGTGAAAGAGACATCAGCAGACAGAGATGGTCAAAGGGAAGGAGGAGGACAAAGACACGTGCACGCACACACACACACACACACACACACGCACACACACACACACACAGAGGGAGCTCTCCTATCTCTGAGAGGTGGTGCAGACATATAGCCAGCGCTCTGTAGGGACACAAAGAGTCTAACAGTGGTGAATGGAGGGGAGACTCCTCCGCCGAAAACAGAAATCCAAAGACAGACAGACCCCCCCCCTCCCACCCCACCCACCCAACTCCCACCCCACCCACCCCATGCCCTGTTAACAGGATTACCCCCCCTCACCCCACCCCCCACCCCCCAGAAAAAACCCACAACTCTCTCGTCTCTCTCTCCCTTTGTCTGTCTCTCTGTATCTCTTAGAGTCTCTCTCACTCACTCTCTCACACACACACACACACACACTTAAAAAGGTGTCATTCTGAACTCATCCGCATTTCTAGATATTGTTTCACTCCTCAATATTATTTATATCGTTCGTATATCGTTAATAATAGCTTGTGTTTTGTCAGTATGCATTATCGATAGCATGCGGTATGCGGAAAGGTGGCACAGATGATGTGACAAAGTGTTAAAAATGACACATCTTTTTATAAAGTACACACACGCACGCACACAGTTTTGCCTTGCAGATATTTGTCGAAGCTGTTTTTTTTTTTCATTCTGACCTCTGTGACTCTGTCTTTCTGGCTATTAGAGGTAAATTGCAGTGTGCCGGTGTGTAAAAGCTCCTATGTAAACCATGACATCCTTTTAGCATCACTGCTAATTTGTCGGGTTCGTCCTGCCAGTCATTAGCAGGTGATACGCCACAATTTCGTGTGTGTGTGTGCGTGTGTGTGTGTGTATTTTTCCAACCCACCTCACCTGTTTACACATTGATGGATTGCTTGTTCGTGACACCTTATTGCAAAATAGCTGCAAAATAGCTTTTTACCTAAAAAATGATCTGGGATAATTAGCATCAATATTACGACCTCCAGAATGACACCTTTTTATTTTTTTGCTTTTGGAATAATATTACAATATATCTCAGTTTGTTATTATGTACTGCAATTTTTGATAGTTTTATGGTCAAATGGGTGTGGTTGTTGATTTAACTGCTTTGGCTGTTATTTCATAAATAACAGCATTTCTACCCATGTATAAAAGGCATCCATGCAGTAGGACATACAAGCCTCAAGCCAGACTTGGCAGGGTTAGAGTTACAGTTTTTTTTTTACATGTTTTGATTTTGCTACAAACCTGTTTTGTTTCATTTAGACGTGCCTGGGCTGTTTCTTGGTATTTCAGCTCACACTGAATACCGGGTAAGGGAGAAAAAAAGTGGAATGCAAGTGGAAGTGTATGTCAAAATTGTACACTAAAAGAGTATAATAGGTGAATATACTGTATATGTATATGCTGTATATAGGGTAGAGGAGTGAGGAGTGAAAGAGGAACTACTGAACTAGGAATTGAAGCTCATTCGCTCATTTTAAGTCACTCTGGATAAGCGTGGCAGCTACATGCCGAAAATGTAATATAAACGTGCGTGTACGTGCATCCTATGTGTGACAGTGTGTCTATTTGTACCTCGGCTTGTTCGCGGTGTCGACTGCACCCATATTGCGACATGCTTAGTAGTGGAACGCTGTCAGTGGCGGCGGCGGGGGGTTCGTTTATTATCTAATCTTGTAAATGAGCCGATGGCCGGCCGTCCGGTCCCCTAATGAGATTACACACGCATTGTGGGTCCCACCATGGGTCATCATTGCCGAGGCCATTCAAAGGCAATTATTGTTTTAAATGTTCCCCTTGTTGCCGTCGCAAAGTGACTTTGCATACTTCACTGAGGGAAGGAGTTGTGAGCCAGACGAAAAGGGTTTTTCTTCTCTGTGTGTGTGTGTGTGTTAGGTAATTGGAGCCTAAAATGTTTTTATAATCCTACTGTTTTACTTTTCTCTGGCGGACTGGGTGTTCTGTCTATGAGACTGTGTATGTGTGGGTGTGGGTGTGTGTGTGTGTCGGAGGATATGTTCAGTACATGAGCAAATACGAGTCTAGAGTGCTGCATACATGAACGAACTTGCATGCACATACATGCGTACGGCTTTTGTGGAATTATGTCTTAAGGAAGAGACACTAAATATCAGGAGCCTTGGTAATGCTTCAGATTAGAGCTTTGTATCTACAGTACAATATCTAACTGAATATGACGAAACTGATTCTGTCACTGCCAAAATTCCAAACCTACCTCTGATTAAGTATTTACCAATTTGGTTATGCCTTGAGAAGAATAAACCTCTGTGAATAGGGAGAAAAACCAGTGCTCAGTCTCACATTTTCTCTGCTGTTATTAGTAGCTTCTGTTTAACAATTCATGGGTCGTCATATATATCATATTTTGTTACTGTGTAATTCTGCTGCTGCTACAGAGATGAGGAGGCAGTAATTCAAATGTTTGAAGGATCCTTTTCTGTTGCCTCTCCTGTGTGTGTGTTTGTCAGCGAGTCTCTATTTTGGTAGATCAGTGGGAAGGTGAAGTGGTAGTCCGCCGGGATAGCCCTGTTTCTTTGTTCTCCTGCTGACAATGGAGTACTCACAGTCAGTCTAAAGGGAGAAATTATGTCCCAAAGCAGTCTGGGAGAAGAACAAATGCACGCGTACACACACACACACACACACACTACTTCTCACATGCTACTCATGTGGGGCATGACCTCAATAAGAGCTACTGTTGTATCTGCGATGCCCTCAACACCATGTGCCGACCACTCTTAAAAGCCATAAGTTAGGTCTGGGGGATCAAATAAAAGATTGATTCAGCCAAGTTGAATTGTATTGTCCTACATGGAATTTCATTCAGTAAACATCCCCTATTAGTTCATGTCCATTGACTGTATTAATGTAGTCCAAATTGCAATGTCAGAGAAGAACCTTGATCACCACAGTTGAAATTTTGATAGTAAAGCTGATTCTGTAATACATTAATAGCTGATTCATGATATGAAACAGAGTACAGAAATCAGTTGATACATGCTATATTTCTGCATGCATTATATATTGTGTGCTTAACATCTCTAACAAAAGCATCTCTTCTCTCCAACAGGTAAGGAGGAGCCAACCACCTACACCTGCACCACCTGTAAGCAGCCGTACGGCAGTGCCTGGTTCCTGCTGCAGCATGCCCAGAACACCCATGGCTTCCGCATCTACCTGGAAAGTGAGCACGGCAGCCCCCTCACCCCGCGCATGGGCCGGCCGTCCTCCCTGGGCGGGGGCGCCGACTGCCCCTCCCAGCCGCCCCTCCACGGCCTCCATCTGCCTCCTGACGCGAGCCCCTTCAACCTCCTCCGCATCCCCGGCTCGGGCTCAGGTGGGAGGGATAGCGGCGGAATAGGGGGCGGAGGCGGCCCCGGCGGCATAGCCGGCGGGGGCCATCATCAGCGTTTCCCCCCCACGCCGCCTCTCTTCAGCCCCCCTCCGAGGAACCACCTGGACCCTCACCATCTGAGCCCCGAGGAGCTGGCGCTGGCAGCCCACCACCCGAGTGCCTTCGACAGGGTGCTGCGCCTCAACCCTCCCCTGGCCCTGGACCCCCCTCCGGCCATGGACTTCTCGCGGCGGCTGAGGGAGCTGGCAGGCAACACCTCAGGGTCAACTCCCCCGCTGTCCCCCAGCCGGCCCAGCCCCATGCAGCGGCTGCTCCAGCCATTTCAGACGGGAGGAGGAACAGGAGGCGCGGGGAGTACAGGAGGCAGCAAACCTTCGTACCTTTCCACCCCGCCCCCTCTCCCGGGCTCCATGCAGTCGCCCTCGGGCTCCCAGACCACTCCCCACCACCCCTTTACCCTCTGCGGGGGCACCGCCCTCCTCCACCACGCCCATGAAAACAAAGTCTTGTGAGTTCTGTGGCAAGGCCTTCAAGTTCCAGAGTAATCTCATAGTGCACCGGCGCAGCCACACAGGAGAGAAGCCGTACAAATGTCACCTGTGTGATCATGCCTGTACACAGGCTAGCAAGCTCAAGCGCCACATGAAGACACACATGCACAAATCGTCCTCGCCCAACACAGGCAAGTCAGAAGATGGGCTCTCAGCGGCCTCCTCTCCAGAGCCCGGCACCAGCGAGCACATGGGCAGCGCCAGCAATGCCCTCAAGTCAGTGGTAGCCAAGCTGAAGAGTGAGAACAACCGCTTGCTGCGTGAGAACGGGGAAGAGGAGGAGGAGGAAGAGGAGGAGGAGGAAGAGGAAGAGGAGGAGGAAGAAGAGGAGGAAGAGGAGGAGGAGGAGGAGAGGAGGAGGAAGAGCAGAATGGAGAGAGGGCAGGCAGGAGAAACAACAGCTACCACTTTGGCCTGAACCTCGAGGCGGCGCGCCACCATGAAAACAACGGCAGCATCGGAGGCCGCCTGGGAGGAGCGGTGGATGAGGGGCCCATCCCTCGCTCGCTGCCCGAGGTGATGCAGGGGATGGGCCTGGCCGCTAGCATGCAGCACTTCAGTGAAGCCCTCCATGCACACAAGCGGAACGCTATGGCCCAGGAGAACCACCTTCACCACCACCTCAACCGAGACCATCACCACAACCGCGAGATGTGCGATGAGGACTCGGTGCTGGAATCGGACCGCGGCGAGGAGGGCTGCGTCTCGACAGTCAACGGGCGGGGAGCGTCCCCCAACGAAGCTGCCTCTGTAGGCCTCTCTAAGAAACTGCTTCTGGGCAGCCCCAGTCCACTCAGCCCCTTCTCCAAACGCATCAAGCTGGAGAAGGAGTTTGACCTGCCCACCCCCACCATCCCTAACACGGAGAATGTCTACTCCCAGTGGCTGGCCGGCTATGCTGCCTCCCGACAACTCAAGGACCCTTTTCTGAACTTTGGGGATTCCAGACAATCGCCCTTCGCCTCTTCGTCCGAGCACTCTTCAGAGAATGGCAGTCTGCGTTTCTCGACCCCTCCGGGGGAGCTGGACGGCGGGGTGTCAGGCCGCAGCGGCACAGGGAGCGGGGGCAGCACACCGCACCTGGGGGGTCCCGGACGGCCCAGCTCCAAGGACGGCCGGAGGAGCGATACTTGCGAGTTTTGCGGCAAGGTGTTCAAGAACTGCAGCAACCTGACAGTGCACCGGCGCAGCCACACAGGGGAGAGACCATACAAGTGTGAGCTGTGCAACTATGCTTGCGCCCAGAGCTCCAAACTTACACGCCACATGAAGACCCACGGCCAGGTGGGCAAAGACGTGTACAAGTGTGAGATTTGTCAGATGCCCTTCAGTGTCTACAGCACCTTGGAGAAACACATGAAAAAATGGCACAGTGACCGCCCCTTGAGTACCGAAATAAAGTCCGAGTAATGGGCCGAACTATGGGACCGTTTCCCCCTAGCTATGTCCGCCATCAGTCCCCTGTTTAACCCCAATCCCTTGTAGATTTGCCCCAGCCCCAACACACCACTTTCGCCAGTCTGGTGGAAGCTTAAGACCATGTGCTCTGCACCAGCACACCCCGTTTCCATTACCCATTGAATGCATGATCTGTATCGGGGCAATACTATTGCATTGACGCAAAACTTCGAGCCTTTCTCTTGTGCAATAATTTACATGTTGTGTACTATTTTCTTTTTTGAGTTTTCCTTTTCCATTTTTAAGAATTAGTCAGCATGCATAGTATGTTTTTGCTAATCAAAAAAAGAAAAGAACTTGTCCCTGGTTGGTTAGTTGTTGAGTAAATGTGTTGCTGTTTTCTCTTGTTCTGTTTTTTTCTTTTTATTCTTCAAAAAGAGAAAAGACAAGAAAGATACATCCATGCTGCATACATTCTGTAACACATATCATGTACAGTTTTGTGTTGTAACATGGAAAATGAACAGTCTTTGACTTGACCCTCTTCTGACAACCCTGGAAATGCACTTAACCTGATCTTTCTAAAAGACACCATGTCCACACAGGGTTAAAGAGAACAAAAAAAAAAAGTCATGAATTGGCTTGATTACTAAACTGAAAGTGGTGACAGCCTTCAAATTTCTTTCAAAAAGACAAGGATGTGCTAAGAATTAAATCTGTACTATCATTTGGTGAAACAAAAAAAGAGTGCCTTTGATATCTCAAGACTGCATTGGCCATAATCTTATCCGCTATAAGTTTGGGGTCACACTAGATACTGCTAGAGGGTTTAAACCACCCAGTAAAGGTCCTTGCATCAAGCACCTGACTGCTCAAATGGACTGTGACAATTAACTGATAATGAAAGATCAGAGAATTCTAGTTAATCATCATTTAGCTACCTATTACATGTTCTATAGTATCTTTAATATGTGGATTTCATGGCAAGCATGGTACAAGCAGTATTGTGTATATCTGAATTATTTGTAGTTTTGTTTCTGGTAAGGAGGTACTTTAAGATAAAGGTACTCTGTAACGTACAATCCTGAACTTGAGGGATACGGCGCATGGCTGAGAAGTGTCATGTATCTGCGTTAGCACAAACCTACGACGCTGCTTAGATATGTCAGTGTGTGGAACAATGCATAAAGTAATATATGAGCTCCAATCGAGGCTGACTTTATTTGAGGGCATTGAAATAACTACAAGCTAGACAGACAGAAAGCTACACAGAACTGGAAGCTACGTATTAGCTAGGGGAATCCGAGGCAATCGCGTTCACTTTACATTTCAAGTATCAAAACAGGGTGATTAACTATGAATTGCGGAAAGAAAGAAAGAAAGAAAGGAGAGAATAAATCACTAAAATTAAATCTGTACTCCAGGGCTCTTGAAAAGAGTAAAAATGAGATAAGTTTGATACAGTATGCATAGGCTAATGCAGGGCACGTTTTTCTTTGTTTGCTATTGCTTTTAAACCCAAAAGGAGAGTTCTTTTTCCTTGTTGAGTTGCAGACATTCACCCGAGTCGTTTCGTAGTATAGCACTTGTCACTCTGCCTGAGAGTAAGTAGGCGACCAACATCTCTCTCTCTTACATTCTCCCACGTTGATGCAATGTTGGTTTCCTGGGTTGAGTCTAAAAAGCTGGACTGTCAGTTATAGGACATGAAGTGCACTGTTTCAATTTTCCCAGTTTACAGGTTTACGCTTAAGGGGAAAAAACGCTGTTGAAATGCTGTCAGATGACGAGGGTCCCATTGTTAAAAGCAGTAAAAGATTAGACACATAATCTGTTGCCAGCCACTCCAGCCTCCTGACCCTTGACCTCTGTACCCATGCCCTTTCACCTTTGGCCATTTGTCTTTGCCCTTAGAAACCCCAGCGCTTAGCCTGGGCCAAAAAAATTCGCCCTGCCAGCAAGGTCTATAAATTAGAAGTAAACAACGCACGGTACCAGTGTTCCCACTTGGTCCAAGATGCTGGTCCCAGTCCCAGTCCTGGTCACACCAGCACCAAACATCTGCATCGTTGTCAAGGAGTTTTACTGTATTGCCGTTGTCATCTAGACCTGAATAATCTATAGACCTTGGTGGCGAGATGACAAACATTCAAAACTTGTTGCTCACACTGCAAGAATCTGTTTTTTGTACAAATCTTCCTTTAAGTATAGATATGAAAAATGACCGTTTTTTGCAAATAACACTTCACTATCTTTTAGGGAAACTGTATTTAAGTTTTGTTGTCGTTTCTCTTTTCCTCAACGTCTTGGTGGTGTTCAAGACTCGGATCACAGTATATATGAAATGGTAAAAAAAAAACGCAAAAAAAAAAAAACCTGTGATGTTTTTGTATTTTATTTTGCCTTGGCTCTTCACAGCTCTTCAGGTTGAAATACAATTTGCATTGGGGAAAGGATTAAGATTATATATGAATATATAATAAAGAACTTAAAATATAGGAAAATGCACACTCATGTCGATTCCTATGCTTAAACACATTTATGGTCTACTTTTTCTGTATTTCTAGAATTGTATTTGAATTCAATGTTCACTTAGAGTAGGCACTATAGTATTTATATTGAGGCTCGTATTTTTAACTGTTGCTTGTTCTCTCTAAAGGTATTTACCATACCTTTTTTGGTAGTGGAAAAAAAATCCCAAGCTGCCACGGTATATTTTTTTAATTTGGCAGGATAATATAGTGCGAATTATTTGTATGTTTAAAGAAATAAAACGAAAAACCCAATAAAAAAGCAGCTAAAGTATGTGGCATCGGGAGGCGTCGCGGGCCATAAGATGGCTGCCGCTCTGTATCCTGTCCACAGAGGTGGTTGTACATATCTTCTTTGGTTTTGGTTTGGACCTCCTCCCCCCTCCCCCCCCCCCCCCCCCACCGCCCCCCACCCCCCCCCTGCTGCCATTCTTGTATGCAGTAATGCAAGCTGACGTCGGCCTGTTCTGTTGTGTGCTTCTGTCTCTCTCACCCCTCCCACCTGACTACATTCCAACATCGTACCGAGAAGAGAAAAAAAAAAAGAACAAAAAAAAAAAAACAACTTCATATGCAGTACATGGATTACGGAAAAAAAAAAAAAGCGTCGAAATAAATGAATTCAAAAAAAAGAAATTAATGTTTTGCAGTTTTTTTTTTCATTGCCAAATACTAAATGGTGCTTTATATTTAGATTGGGTATACTTTCATATGCAAAGCATATTTAAAAATGACCCGGGGGACGTGGAGAAGCCTGCTTGAGTTGAGACTTTTTTGTAAATGGCAATGCGGAATATTTTGTTATCAGCCTTTTCTATTCCTGTTCTGAGAGCTGTTTGTTGTAACTTGAACTTGAACTTTATCTTTTACTATGGGAGTTACTATTTATTATTACCTATATGCTCTGTTCAAAACAGAGACATGGAATGGATCCTTATTTTTTTGGTTTCTTTTTATTTTATTTTTTATTTTTGGTTATAATATAATTTTGATTTTTTTTTTTTTTTTTTTTTTTGTAATGGTGGCCGAAGGTCATTGGACAAACCTAGCTCTTTAATTTCTGTTGTATTTGTTTGGGGTCTCTGTTCAGTTGTATTGGGAAAACCACTGTCTGTGTTTTCTGGCAGATGTCTGCATAATCCTGTTCACACACCCATTTTGTCCCTTTATCGAAAAACAATTAATAAAAAAAATGAAAGTATAACTGCACTTGTCGCTTATCTCGACTGCGTGTGCCAAGTTATCTCGAGTGTGTCTGTGGCTTAGCAACAGCTTGCAGTAGGTGAGGTGAATGTCGTCCTGAGTGTGTGTGTGTGTGTGTGTGTGTCCCTCTCTGTGTGTGTGTGTGTAAGTAATACCCCCCAAACCCCTTAACAGCTTCCTCCTCCATTTGCATCCTTTATTATTTCCTTTACTCTTATTTTTTGACTTAAGTCTTTTCTTCAATCGCTTTTCACGGAACAAATTGGTCCGAATGGAAAATCAAAATCATTATTTTCACCAGTCGACGTGCGCCGACACGCATTTGCACTGCAAGGCGCTTAGAGCAAAGTTCCCCCTTTAAGTGTGTGTGTGTGTGTGTGTGTGTGTGTGTGTGTGTGCGGTGTGGGTGTCAGTGGTGACCTAGCTCAGCCTAGCGCAGGGCGTTTTCCTAGCGTGCGTTCTCTAATGAGGCCACAGTGTCTTGAGCTCTCGCTTGGACCCGGTGAACTCACACCCCAACCCCCCCCCCCCGCCACCTCCCCCACCCTAGCCTTTGGCCCTGTACTGTATGTACTTTCTGTGTGTGTGTGTGTTGTCTGGTTTGTTTTGCCCAAGGGCCTGAGGGGGGGGGGGGGGGGGGGGGGGGGGGGCTGGTAGCGTGAGCAGGTGGATATGCAAGTGCTTTCAGGGTCATGTGACATGTATTTGTGCGCGCGTGTGAATAATGCTGTGTCATCTTACCTGTTGGTCAGGATAGCCCAGGTGTGTGTGTGTGTGTGTGTGTGTGTGTGTGTGTGTGTGTGTGTGTGTGTGTGTGTAACCATTACAATCTAGCTTGCACGCTATCTCAGAGCACATACGTGTCCTATACGTGTCACTCCTCAAACTATCTGTTGCTGATAATGACTGTTCCCTCCCTCTCTCTCTCACCCTACTATTTGTTAGTCCGTCTATCTCACACACACACACACACACACACACACACACACACACACACACACACATACTGTATATACACATACATACTGGCTACTGGCCTCCTCACAGAATATACTTAAGTAAATATCATTATGGCCCTCTGTTTGCTCAATAGTCACAAAGACTCATAAATCTGTCAGGATCTATCAATTGGCACAATGTCCTCCGCACACACACACACACACACACACACACACACACACACACACACACACACACACGCACACACAGAGGCCTCTTTAGGAAGAATAAAACCTCTGACACCTGTTAGGGTTATTGATTGCAAAATGATTAAATATTCAATACTTTGCTGTCATAGCAACCATATGGCAATATGTTTGCATGGGAGGCAGCTCAACATTAACAATACTTAATTCTCCTATTTAACCAGGTAGTGTCATTAAGACCAAGATCTCCTTTTCCAGAGACACCACACACATAATTCAGTCACATGTTCCAGCAGTCAGTCAGCAACATATAGAATATACATTATAAAAAGCAATCACAAACATCATAGAAAATGTGAGATATCATTGCTTTAGCAGCGACAGCATCTTCAAAAACTAAAAATAACAATGTGTTTGTGTTCTGCGTTTACCATGCATGTGCAGGAAAAACGCAATACACGACTTTTCTCTGAATGTGCTCACTACTGCCAATTTTAAAAGCAGTGGCCAAAAGCTGCGCTGCACAGATTGAATTGTTTGTTGTGGCATTTCATTTCTCAGTTATTCCCAGTGAAAAATAAACGCAAAATATAATGAAGAGGAGTTTTCCTTTTTACGTAGATAGTAGGGATGGGACGATATATCGAAATTCAATATATTACAAAAATGTGACAATACGTATCGTGTGGCAGAAAAATGAATCACAATATTTTATTCTGCTGTAGTAATCACAAATGAGACGCTTGACCATCACAGATTCACAAGCTCTCCATCCAAATTATATTATTGTCACTTTTTAGTGACTTTTTAAAAATGTTGTTTACATTCTAGCGAGCCAATGGCATCGCTAGAAAGATTTGTGACTCAGAAATAAACAGAATTCTGCACAGTCAGACTTTGTTGTCATTGAGGTTTTATTTATTACATCGTAGCGTGGTTGTATAGAATAATGAACCCATATTGCATAGCGCATCATATTGAGAGATAATCAGATCGTCCCTCCTTTTAACAGGATTTCTACTTTTTGAGACAGTAGAGAGAAAAGAGTCTGCTTTCCCTGCATAAATAAAGGTTAAAAACTAGGAAACCCTTATAACTGCTCACTTTGAAGAGGTTCAGGTGTGTTAGACATGGGGAAGCTATGAGGCTGTAGACTTTATTTCCCACCTCAGGAGCCGCAAGTGGCAGCAGTTTCCTCTTTACTCCCTGTTAAACAATGCGACTAGCCACTGGCAGCACCGCCTGGGCAAATAAAACAAATCAGCACCATATTTTTTTTACTTTCTCCCTCTCTTTCTCTCTCTCTCGCTCTCCTCTCTCTCCCTCTGTGATAAATTCATTGTGTTATAAACCCGTGAAGCATTCAGGCCTTTTCTGCTTTACTGGGGCTCTCCTGTGCTGGTTTATGTGAAAAGCATAATGCATTTGTCACTGTTATAAAATCTATACAACCATGACCTGCAGTCCCCCATAAACTCCCATGGATTTGTCTTTGGCCGGCAGGGTTTTTACAATGAGAGATTCTCCGAAGAAAGCATGTTTTCACACCGCTTTTGTTGCTGTATGGCCTTGGCGCAACACTGTTCCAATGGCTTGTGTGTGTGTGTGTGTGTGTGTGTGTGTTTGTCCGTCTTTCTCCCTTCAGAGTGTACTTAAGTATCTGTGTACATACTATGCCGCAGAAGTGCCTTTTGCCCAGACCAACCTCTGCCTGCCATACAGAAGAGTAGCTACTTCTATACGTATCGAGCGCTCTAAAACACGCTGACCACTGCGGTCCATAGGAACTGGCGGCAAAGTAAATGCCTCTTACTGTAATGGACGATCATTCAACATTACTTAGCATGTAAACAATGGTGATCGAAGCCGATGCAGGAATAATGCATGGACATTGACCGCCGTTGACCACAACGCACTTAATGCAGGAGTTTGAGCTTAAGGCGCCGACTTAAGAGCAGCTTAAAGAAACTCAAGCATTAGAGGTGGAAATATGTCTCCGGCCTGGTATGAATGCATGGCAGCAGGTCCATTTGGATTCTCTTGCACTACATCCCTAGGCTTAAGAAGGGCAGAGAGGCTAGATGATTGGTTGAAACATATCAAAAAAGTACCATTCTGCAAACTGCTTAGAACTTTTTTCTTCAATCATGGGACAGGACTAGGGTTCGACCGGTGTAGGTTTTCTATTATAATATCTTTAAGTTTGACTTTATTCATGCCAAAAAAATCACAAGTATACAGTTTCCCCAATAATAATAATATATCGTATTCATGTGTACTTGTGTGGAATCTGATCAAAATGTCTCATTAGAATCAATTAAGGTGAAGGGCAACCAGTGATGTATTGTAGTAAGAATTCTACAATAAATATGTAATCAGGCCAACTGCATCATATCCATCATGTCAGAGGTGGACAACACTGACTGGACCAGATCTGATTTTTAATACAAGGCCAACACCGGTCCAAATATCAGCAAATAGATAGAATGGAGCGTACTTGGAACCCAAAATGTCTCTTTTTTTTGGTTTTAATGAGCCTGGGTCACAGGGTGAGAATTCTTACATTTGGCTCTTTGGCTGAGTCCCCAAAGCAAGATAATAGAGCAAAACAGGCACCGATTTGCTCACAACGCCATACAGGAACAAAGGAGTCTGCAGAAATATGAGAGAAAGGTGCCGAATTCCAAAGCCATTCGTCACAAACGGACTGACAAACACAGGCCAGGCCACAGGTATGAAGAACGTGTTGAGCTTACGCCATCCGACAATGGCAGGTTAAGCTTCCGTGTTAAAACGTCCACGACGGGGATTTCAGGCTCGCTTATTGCTTTAGTCCGGGAAGTTTGCGTGTGAAAATATGCGTCGTCATCGAGAGCGAGGCCGGCCACCCTTTGTTTTTGGTCAGGGTATCGGTTTCGCTGGAGAATCTTTGACCGTCGCGTGGGTCTTGAATACGGTTCCGTAGACCTTTTCACCCCCATTTAAAACCGGGGCTGTACAGTGTTTCTTCAGTGGGGACGCGGTGAATGAGATGTCAAGAGGTAAAAGGTCAGAGTTCATGCGTATATCACACAGCTGACCTTTACTGATGTGAACTCATGGTCTGTTACGTCTACTGGAAGAACACACTGCCAAGACTCCAACGGGGTTGTTTCCAGTGCAAATCAACTTGCTTCGAGAACGTTCTTGAATCAAGTGTCTTGAGTGTTTCTTGATACTAGTGCAGTCATCTGCCTTATTCTGCTCCGCTGTGGTTCAAGATACTGAAGCTTGAAGTGAAAATGAATTGGAAACAAGTGGAATGTTTCATGTACTTTAAGAAAACTGAGATTTTAAGACCAAATGAGCTGAAATGACTTCTTCAAATGGACATTCTTTGGATTCCGCAATAGTTCAATTCATAAATATTGATACTGATAATGATATTGACATGGTTATTATTACCATCAGTAGTTGTAGAAGTAGTGCTGCTATTAGTAGTCATACTTATAACCCCCCTCCACACACACACACACACACACACACACACACTCACACACATCCCTGGCCTGAGCTGTGTCTTAGGAGGTCAAAGCCTATTGATAGACCATCAGCGCTGGAATGCAAGGTGTGGAAAAGACAGATCAAACAGAGCAGTGGCAGCTGCGGGGTGTGTGTGTGTGTGTGTGTATGTGTGTGTGTCTGACTTACATTGAAATTTAGTCACTGCAGCCTGCTATTTCATCCACCTTTGCCCCATATATGTCCTTGTATGTGCCTTAAAAAAACACAAATAAAGGAATTTGTGTATGTGTGTGTTTTTGAATGGGATACACAGAGCGTGTGTGTGTGTGTATGTGTGTGTGTGTGTGGAGGGGGGGCGGTGTTGAGGGAGGAGGTTGGGGTCACAAGGTCAGAGAGTGGGCTTTAGAGGAAGAAAGACGCCTCCCTCTCTCCCTTTTCTTCTCCTCTTTTCATTCTTTCTCCCCCCCCCCGACTCGGTCTGAAGTTCAGAGTCATTGTCAAACGACATTGTGAACGTGAATGAACGGGGGAATGAAAGGAGGGACGGGGGGGGAGGGTCAGGGAGAGAGGAGAGCAACATGTGTCAAGTGTGCATGCTCGAGTGTGTGTGTGTGTGTGTGCATTTGTGTGACACATAGTGCAACATACTGTATGTACGCGTCTGTGTGTGGAGGCATCAGTATGCACGCCGCTGTTTGTTGCTGCTTGTTTTCATAGACCGACATCTTTCACAGTTGTTACTCACATATTTGTACTTGAAGCAACGTATTTGCTGTAGACTCTCCATGCCTGTTTGGGTAAACGTGTGAAGCTGCTGCCTGGTTTCCTATACATTTGGATGCTTAGACTTGCTAGATTAGAAGCACAGATCAACTTTTCTTACAATATAATCACCAGAAAAACATCAGAAATCACATGCATTAACTATACAGTTTCCCCATTAACTATTCAACCCCCTAAATCATGCTCTGATTATAATAACTATAATGCTCTCACAATCTGCTTATAATGCACTTATGATGCCTTATAATGTCTTATGAGTGCCACTTCAAGTAAAGTGTTAATTATTTTTACTGTTAACATAGAAGCCGATAAAGACCCATAACCAACATACACTCTCATAATCTGCCTTTTTGCCTCATATTCATCATTTAATGTTCCTTAATTCACTGTGGATGAATGCTAAATATGCAATAACGCAGAATATCATCACGCACAGCCGATGATGTTCTGTGTTATATCATCGTCCCTGACTGGATCCTGACTCCCTGACCTCGCACTCAGGTAACAGCAGACTGCCTGGATCCTCCAGGGTCATCGGGGGGGGGCCTCTCTCTGATCCCTGACCCCCAGAAAGAGGCCTCATGGCCCGGGCCGGGCCGACGGAAAAAATCCCTGGGCCTGAGCTGGATAAGAGGATGTCCAGGAAAGACGTGGATTATCAGTGCGCATGTGTGAGGGGTGTGTGTCCGAGTGTGTGTGTGAGTGTGTGTGTTTGTGTGTGTATGTCTATGTAGGTGCGTGTGTGTGTGTGTGAGATAGAGAGAGAGAGAGAGAGAGAGAGAGAGAGAGAGAGTGTTGGAGAGTGTGTCCTGAACTTGGTTACACAAGACAGGCTTGAGTCTCTAGGGCATGTCGTCACACACACACACACACACACATACCCACACACACACACACACACACACACAAGGGTTACGCGGGTTAATTGCAGCTACACAGACGAGGGGGTTGGGTCACCTTCGCTGGAAAAAAAAAGAGAGAGGGAGAGATAGAGGGAATGCAGAGGAGAGCTGAGATGGGACACTGCGTAAACTCAAGATGGACTAGTGTGTGTGTGTGTGTGTGTGTGTGTGTGTGTGTGTGAGCAGGTGGGTGAGGGGCCGGTCTGTGTTATGTTGTTATGTCTGGAAGTAGCGTGTGTTATGTGTTACGATGACCCTCCTGCGCTGTCTACAGGCCCGCTATCACACACACACACACACACACAGTTCTCTTATCCTCTCTTCTAATCTCTTCTTCAACCCCTTCCCCTCCTGCGTGCTCGTGTGTGTGTCTGTGAAAGGTCAAAGGTCAACTTGTGGGTCTGAGGATTGGGTTTCACATGACTGAACACCTTTGTTGCTCGCCGCGGGGGGAAAGAGGAAACCTGTGTGTGTGTGAGAGAGAGTGTGTGTGTGTGTGTGTGTGTGTGTAGAGGTGAAGTGGGGGTGGACTCGGTATGTTGTGTCTAGTTCCAGGATCGCGGAAGCCATTGGCACCTCTACGCCACTATTTTTACACACACACACACACACACACACACACACACACACAAATAGGGATAGACTGATATATGGGTTAGGAGGATTTCAGTGGAGAGTTTTAGTGTCCCATGATGGTCTAAATGCTGTTTCAGAGGCTTTACCACTCTGACAAGTACACAATTCTAAGGGAAACACTGAGTCAGTCATTTTTGGGCATGAAAATTGTCAAATGTAATCAAATTTCAGGTCAAATTTATCAGTCACTTTATCAGATTTCTGCTCTAGTAGCCACTAACAGCTAAGAAATGAGGTTAAACCGGCTTGTGAAAGTCTAAATCCACTGACCCCGATGGTCAGTTGAGTAAAGTTAGTTTTAAGTCCCGGCTACAATACTGTAAATGTAGTGGGGTGTTTTTCTTTTTTCATTAAGCAGTGTGGTATGGAGTATTTGTCTTTTCAACCAGCTCTATTTTTGACTTACAGGTGGAGGGTGAACCTGATGAGGTGGCTTTTTTCCTCTTTCTGGGTCAGGGAAAAAAGAGAGGGAGAGAGAGTGAGAGAGAGAGAGAGAGAGAGAGAGATGTACACTGTAAAAAAAAATGTCCATCTTAGTCATTTTGTCTAGTATTGAGTTGGACATGCGTTGTTTCCATTTCAGTAAATGAAGTCAGGATTGGTACAAAAAATATACTGTTTAGAGCATTATATCACGTTATGATAAAGTATAAGAATAAGTAAAGACATAGGAAAAGATCGGAAAATAAAGTTAGCTAAAGTTAGTTAAAGTTGATTAGTTCTGGTCTCTTTCGATCACGTGAAGACAATTTTTTTTTCCAAAGTGATTTTTCCCTCGCAGTGTGTTAGGAACTGAAAATCATATTTTTTAAATGAAAAAATCAGACAGTCGGGTGAGAAAAACCACTTGTTTTCCAATGCAAATCAACTTGTTTCATGAATTTTCTTGAATTAAGTTTCACTTTCTTCATGCTAGCGCAGTGATTCTGCTTTGTTTCACGATCTTAATAATGTTTTCTAGAAAATTCCTTAAACAAGTAAAAATGCATTGGAAAAAAAGTGTAATGATCTCCCCCTATTGGCAGATTTTTTCACTTTTACGACTTTTTTCTTTTTCAGATTTTACGACTTACTGGAGGAAATAATTTAACGTGGTCATTTTTTTGCAGTGCAGAGAGCGAAAGATGAGCGATAGAGAGAGATAGAGAGAAAGGTGTACAGTAAGGTATGCCACCTCTTGTCCTATCCCCTCCGGCACGTCGTGTTCCAAACCATCACACACACACACACACACACACACACACACTTGGCTCTCCGCCACTTATCTCATCGCGTTCCCAGAAACTGTCTCAATGACACGAACACACACACACACACACACACACACACACACACACACACACACACACACACACACACACACACCCTGTGCCCCCAAGCACTGGTCATATGTTTGACCTGTTCTACTGGCCTAGCCGCACCTTTATACACACACACACTCACACACACACACACAAGAACACAGACATCGGGTGTAGACAAGCACACACACACACCTGTTATCAACCACACCCGCAGGTGAGCCGAGTGTTGAGTGACACTGAGCGGGGCCACTGGGAGGCTCTCTGCTAAAGTAAATACACACACACACGCACACACACACACACACACACCTGCATCCCATACACATCTTGCATTACTCCCGATCCGCACAACACATAGATCAGTGGAGTGTATTTGTGCAATATTGTTATTTCAAGACATAGTGCTGCTTGTTTGAGTGTGTGTGTGTGTGTGTGTGTGTGTGTGTGTGTGTGTGTGTGAAGCTTATTGTAACCGCTATTAAAGTTCCATCAGTTTTTAGGAGACTGAAGCCTTTAATCTGACGTCTATTATGCGGCGAAGGGTTCGCACGCTGGAAACTATCACGCTAGGATTATCAAGCTATAGACGCATACGTACTAACACACACACACACACACACACACACACATCAAACACACACACACACACAGACGCATGAACATTTTCTCTACCTCATTTTCTTTGTCTAAGCAACATTCCCTCCATGTAAATGTCCATTTCCCCTCCTGTCATCTGCTTTCATTCCTTGCTTATTAAAACACCGTAACAAAGTAATGATGGATTGATGACAGCCCGAGTTGATTGTGTTTATTTTCATCTGTGTGTGTGTGTGTGTGTGTGTGTGTGTTTCAAATGAGTTGAGGCCACTTCCAGCGAAATAGGCGCTATTTCGCGGTAATAACAGTAATCAGTTTGGCCCATTTTAAATGAGACCAACGTGAGTATATTGTTATGCTCAATTACTGTTTGTGGTTAGATCGCGCACAAATAAATACATACATATGTATATGCTCCGTCCCATCATCACTCTCTCTCTCTTTCTCTCTCTCCCTCTTTTACCCCCCAACTACCAATATGTGTGTGTTAGAGTAGAGCTCGTCCCTGTTTGCATCCATTGTAAGACAAAGGATGGATAGAAGCCACAAATGGAGGGGTAAATGTACAGGTGGGTGAACAATGATCTTCTGTTCTTGATCACCATAAGGCAAACAACCGCTACCAGAAACAAAAATCGATTATACTTCCAGAAAAAAACACTTAAAAACCCTATGCTTATATAATGTTACATCAGTTTGATGCTACTTACTTTGCAGAATATGATGAATAAAGCAATATTTCAGCCTAAAAAAAGGTCTTTTCACAAATAAAAAGGTGGGTAAACTGATATTCTGCATATTCAAGACTTGTCCAAGACTTTACCAAACATTACAAAGTAGTCAAAGTGTGCCATTGTATTTTTAAAAATTCCCAAAAATTCCAATTTAAAAAAAAATATATATATTTCTTTATCTATATATTCATTTTTAATGACATTTTTGTTGTATGACCAGATGGAGATATGAGGTTTCAGAATTATGATAACAAACAGGAGTCACAGGACTGATGTAGTGGTAAAGAAAAAGTTGGGTAAAAGTTGGGAACATCATAAGGAAAACAACCAACAATATGAACCAAAATCAATTATACTGTAAGAAAAATATTAAAAACCCTATCTTCATATAACTTACATCAGTTTGATACTACTTAGTGTGATATGTGCTGTAACTGACTGTAAAATGGGTTTAAGTGGGTTTACCCTCCACTACATCCCTGATAGAGTCAATCAGAATAGAATACAATAGAAATATGCAATACAATACACAGAAGTCACCCACTATTTTCACCAGTTCCACACTCAGGAGGTGAATGGCCTCGTTAAACATGATATGAAATAGAAGGGACACAATGGGGCATTTGGGGATGTTGAGCCTGTGCTGTTTCAGCATGTGCTCTACCACCTCAGTTCAGCACACACACACACACACACACACACACACACACACACACACACACACACTGGATGTCAACACCGTATCATGCAGAAGTACACTCATGTACTCTTCCAACATGCTGTATAAGAATCCCTGACAGTCCTTGATACAGGCTCTATCAAAGTCTGATTCACATTTCCATTGGTAGAGGAATATAACTGAAAAAATATGAATCGAATTGATGTATGAATTAGGGTTAGACCTATATTGGCCTTTTATTAAAATCAGATCTGGTCAGTGTCCACCTCTAATAGATATGATGCAGTTTGATTGATTACATATTGTTAGAATTGATCAATACTACACTGGTTGTCTATGGGATTCCACAACCTGAATTGATTCTAATGAGACATTTTGATCAGATTCCATACAAGACTGCATAAATATGCTTTAGTATTACCTTTTCCACCCTGACAAGAACACATATGCATAAGATATATGAATATAGTTTGAATATAAAGCAGTATATTTTTGCAGTGTATGCCTACTGTACGATTAACAAAAAATTGATTGACCGTTTTATATCGATCAGTTACTGAATTTGACCTAAATTACTGTCAAAGAATCCCTTTATTATTTAAGCACATGCACACACACACTCCTTCACTTCTGCTGGTTTCAAATAGTGCCGCATCAAGCCCGCAGTCACAGATGGATTTCTGAAAGTCACATGGATGAATTTTGAGGGATAGAATGGTGAGATGCTGGGACCAAAAAAAAAAAAAGGCCAGGAGAGAGCTGCGGCGTGTGTGTGTGTGTGTGTGTGTGTGTGTGTGGTTCAGGAAGTGGTCTCAGTGTCCTGGGGGCTGGGGAGGTTTGAATGTCAGTTTCTCTAATAACGGGAATCGGTGAAAAGGTCAGCCCCAGTCGCCTGACCACCACACCGAGGGGACGGTGTGTGTGTGTGTGTGTGTGTGTGTGTATAGGACAGTGTGTGTTTGCGTGTTTCGTATTCCTATTTGCGTTTGAGTGTGTGTGTGTGTGTGTGGCGGTGAAAGGGGGGGCGTCGGCCATGCCAGGGGCGGAAATTGATTGTCTAGCGGAGGAGAGGAAATGAGGAGGAAAAGAAAAATGGTGGTAGGAGAGCGGGAAGAAAGAGAGGGAGGAGGAGGAGAAGAGGGGGGGGGGGGGGAGGAGGAGAAGGGTGAGAAGGAGGAATAGAAGTGAGATAGGAGGAAGAGGAGCAAGTGAGGGAAAGGAGGAAAAGGGGGGAGGAGGAAGAAGAGCAAAGGAAGAGGAGGAAGGGTAAGAGCAAGGGAGGAGGAGAAGGGTGAGAAGGACAAGTGAGTGAGGAGGAAGTGGAGGTGCGAGGGAGGTGAAAAAGGAAGAAAAGGAGGAGGAAGAACAAGGGAGCAGAAAGGGTTAAGGAGGAAGGGGAGGAGAAGGACAAACAAGGGGGGACAAGTGAGGAAGGAAGGAGTTAAGGAGGAAGAGGAGAGGGAGCAAGGGAGGAGGAGGAGCAAGGGAAAAGACGGAGAAGGTGGAGAAAGAGCGAGGAGAGGGAGGAAGAGAAGGAGCGAGAGAGGAGGAGGAAGAGCAAGGAGCAAAGGAGGAGAACGACGACCAGGTGGAGCGAGGAAGGAAGAGGAGGAAGAGAGGAGAAAGAGAAGTAGAGGAGGAGGAGAGGAGAGAAGGAAGAGTAGGGACGAGGCAAGAGGAGAAGGAAGAGGAAAAGGAGTGAGAGTGGCGGAGGAGAAGAGGGAGGCTATTCTGTTCTATTCGGTTCCCTTCTAGGATGTCTCTCATTCATATCTCTCACTTTTCATGTCTTCTCTCATTCATCTCTCTCTCTCTCTCAACCAGGGCAGGAGTTCAAGCACTCTGCACAAGGTCAATGCCTCTACCATGTGTGTGTGTGTGTGTGTGTGTGTGTGCGCGCGCTAAGCCGCCCTCTCAAAAGCCTGGACAGGATGTACTGGCTATGGATAGTACATAAGACAGACCACACACACACACACACACACACACACACACACACACACACACACACACACACACACACACACACACACACACACACACACACACACTCACACACACACACACACACACACACACAGGCAGGGTTTAAGCCCTTTCAAAGTGTGTATGTGTGTCCAATGTCTCTGTCTCAGTAGTAGGCTAGTGCCTTGCTCAACAGCACAAATGGAAAAGGCAAAGTCTTGTTAAATAGAGGCTTTGCAGTTTGAAACACAAATCTTTGAAAACACACATGGGCCATCATGTAGACCCTCTGAAGCACTGGCTGTGTGCAAAGAATGACTGAATATATGACAGTGTGTCCGGTTTGTAGTTAGGACCCAATAGCGGAACACACCAGGCAGAGGCAGGGGTAAAAGGGTTTTTACTGAGCCTTAAACCAAAGTCCAAATCCAAGTGAGAACCGGATAATCCAAATCAAGCCAGGCAACAGGACAGAAACAGTGAGCTGAGACAGAATCGCAGGCAAGTAGGCAGGCAAAAAGGTCAGAACTACAGGGAAACAGGAAACAGGCTGGAACGACACACAGGACGAACTGGCAAAGACTGACTGACAACACAAGGTATATATACATCATCTAGCTAACGAGAAGTGGAGACAGGTGTGCTTTGATGGGCTGGCAGAAGATTGGCTGGTAGATGGTGGCGGAGACAAGGCCGAACAGGTAAGAGCGGGAACCAGGTAAACCAATCATTGGAGCTGAAGCAGGAGGGGCTGGATGTATGGGAACTGGACACAGACACACAGAGCAGAAAACAAGACAGGGAAAAAGGCAAACACAAAATGAACTGAATATGCATAAAGAGAAAATCAATGGACCTCGGTTGGATTCCTGACAACAATGAGGCTAGAAAAAAAGAGATGCAGGCCTAGCTAAAAAAGATTGTTGTGTGAGTGTAGTTCAATTCAGATAAGCTGATAAGGTATTGTTTCCAAATGTAGGTTACTGTGACACAGTAAACTGTCTTGTCTTTAGCCCTAGTCTCTACTCCAAAACATGAAGAGTTGTAGCTTGAGAAGAGTCAGCTCAGTTAACCTGAACCAACTGTTAGCTAGCTAACTAGCCAGCAGGCTCATTTACCCAAAGCAATGCTGTAGCGTCTACTAGATACATTAGCTCAAATCAGATATGTTAACAACAGCAGCCGCCTCTACCAGCCCCTGCACTGTATTTTACATTGTGAGCCACCAGGTCAGATTTGGCGGGAAATCTGCTGGATTGCTTTACGGCGCAAAACAGTTAGAGGGCGCTGTTCTTCCAGAGCAAACAGAGATAAAGCATCAGTTTCTGGCAGTGGCAGAAGGTGGAAAAACCACTTACAACATGCTAGTAAAGCCTTTTTCCGAAGAAGCAAAGATCCTCTTTACGTCAGGAAGCAAAAGGGTTTATGGGAAATGTAGTCTTAATTTTGAGAAACACTAGCACTAACAATACAATGGTGTGAGATAGAGGCGATAGACCTTTTTTTAGGCTGAAATAATGCTTTATTCATCATATTCTGAGAAGTAAGTAGCATCAAACTGCTGTAACATTATATAAGCATAGGGTTTTTAAGTGTTTTTCTGAAAATATAATTGATTTTTGTTTCTATTAGCGGTTGTTTGCCTTATGGTGATCAAGAACAGAAGATCATAGTTCACCCAAAGCAATGCTGGAGCTTCTACTAGATACATTAGCTCAAATCAGATATGTTAACAAAAAGACTGTGATGGTTTGCTGCCAGATATTGTGGTTAGCTAGCTAGCTAAGCTGACATCACACACAGCTTGGTAAATTCTCTTCTCGGATGTACTGACAATGTGAACACAAGGATGTAGCCTAGTGGAGGGTAAGTTTTCCCACCTTTTTAGATGGAATTAAAAGATGTAAATTCATAGGACACATCATAGTAAGTAGTATGTGTTAGTTATGTGAGGATAGGGTCTTGAAAGTGAAAAAGCATAAACTACCCTCCTTTTTATTGAACAGATAAAAACCCAGCCTATGGTGAAACCTGTTTGAGTCCTGTACTCCTTACTCTAGGCCAGCCATGTGGCTTTTCTGCTCCATAATGTGCAGGAGACACAAAGAGGGGAAATGACATTAATATTTGAAATAATGAAGCAGTGCGGTCATTAGGCTGGTCTCCTCTGCTTCCATAGCAATACATTAAGCCAAGACAAGCGCCATGTATTTTACATGGTCCTGTCCACACAGAAGATGGATCCTGCGGCGTAATGATGTCCTCCTAGGAGGAGAAGAAAGAAAGAAAGAAAGAAAGAAAGAAAGAAAGAAAGAACTAACGAAAGACAGATTAAGAAACATGTAATCGTGATGACAGATAAGCAAAGGGCTAGGGCAAGTGTATGTTTGTGTGTATGTGTGTGTATGTGTGTGTGTGTGTGTGTGTGTGTGTGTGTGTGTGTGTGTGTATGTCAGACACCAGGCTGCTGCCTGTCCCCTGGTCACACTGCTGACCTGAGCTGCCTTCTAAAGCCTTCCAGTCTCTCTTCCAGTGTGAGGGAGTTTATGTGTGTGTGTGTGTGTGTGTGTGTGTGTGTGTGTGTGTGTGTGTGTGTGCATGTGTGCGTATAAGCTTGCTTTCTACTACCCTCACACACAAGGACACACACGCATTGGGCCCACACACACACACACACACACACACCTACACACATACACACACACACACACACACACACAGTGGTGACCCAGACTCACCTTTCACCTCAGAGATTTGGGCCCAAATCCTCTGTGGCATTGTCTGAGCCAGCTGACCTGTGTGTGTGTGTGTGTGTGTGTGTGTGTGTGTGCGACTTCAGCTTATAGCCAATTTAACACAATTTTTCAAAGCTTACTGTTCCCTATGTGAGTAACTGTTGTGATTATCCAGGAGATTATCGGCTCCTTGATTTTGTCCGAGTTATTTTGTTCTTTTTTTCTAACCCTAACCCTAACCCGGACGGCTTTTCGATAGAGAGCAAGGCATCATGCACACACACACACATACACACACACACATTGATCACTCACAGATTAAAGGTGCTACATGCAGCATTTTAACATCAATAAATCATTACCACATTCATTTTGAGACATTAGTAGAATTACCATAAACAACCGAGACCAGCAGCAGCAGCCTCTACCAGCTTCTACACTGTATTTTACACTGTGAGCCACCAGGTCGGATTTGGCGGGAAATCTGCTGGATTGCTTTACGGCACAAAACAGTTAGAGGGCGCTGTTCTTCCAGAGCAAACATAGATAAAGCTTTCAGAGTTTCTGGCATTGGCAGAAGGTGGAAAAATCACTTACAACATGCTAGTAAAGCCGTTTTCCGAAGAAGCAAAGATCCTTTTTACGTCAGGAAGCAACAGGGTTTATGGGAAATGTAGTCTTAATTTTGAGAAACACTAGCGCTAACAGTACAATGGTGTGAGATAGAGGCAACCAATTGTCTCCACCATAGTCTCATTTGTTTATAGTATTTATACCAAGGTATCACAATTCATTTAAAAATGATATATAGATGTTTAAAATGATACACATAGTACCTTTAAACTTTTGAAGGCAGCTACTTGACAAAGAATATTATTCCTTCTCACGATTTCCTGTTTCTCTCTCCTCCCTTTGTCTTGTTGCCATCCTTCCTTCCCTCAAGTCCTCCTTCCATTCCCCTCCTTCATTTCTTTCTCTTTTCTTTCCTCCCTCCTCCCCCTGTCTGGTCACTTCCCTCCCTCCCTCCCTCGCCTACCCCTTGATCCCTCTTCTCCTATCTCTTCCCTTCCCCGGTTCATTCTCTTTTCCGCCTCTCCCTCCTCCATATATCCATCCCTCCTTCTGTCCTCCGCTCCCTCCCTTCTTTTCCTTGTCTTCCCAGCATCCCAGTGTACCCTTGCCCGCCTTGCCCGGGTCTGACAAGGTTATGGCAATGTGCTCAGAGGAGCTATTGATTTCCCCTCCATCCTCATCCCTCCATCCCTCCCATCCCTTCTGCTCGTTGGCAACCCGGGGTGGGGGTGACACACACACACGCACTCACAAAAAAACCACATCATCTCTCACTTTCTCTCTTTCTTTACAAAAATAATCTTAAATTTGTACACTCTTATCAAAAAAGCGATACACGCAGTATTTTTTAATGCAAAGTTGATGATGCTGAATGGAAAGGGCAAATTTTGCTAAAATTTCCTCAATATTTCCAAAAAAATAGCTTTTACACACGCTTGCAGAAGCAAATATGTTTTGTCGATGAAAATAATAAATGTATCATGTAATAAATCGCAGTTGTACAGCCATTACTTGGTGCATTAGAATATTACCAAGTGCATTTCTTTGTGTTCATCTGCAGACAGCATGAAATATGGCCAACATTAGCCGACACCAAAGTGCAATAGCTGGGTTTCCATACAAATATATATATTTTCTTTTTGTGAATTATGATGTATTGAAGTAGAAAAGCTGAATGGAAACAACAAAATTCTATTAAAATTGAAAAAAAGCTTTTCTTTTCACCATGATGTCCCAGAAATGTCAAATCCACTGTCACTCCCATTTGTAAGTCTCCACTGTCGTTGTGTGACCGTTCGTTGAATATTGCCAAGTGCATTTCTTTGTTTTCATGTTTGGATGAAAGTATGAAATAGGGCCACTAAATAACAGTAAACATGTGGCGAGAATATGAACTTGCCATAATCAATTTTTGAAAGACTTTCCATTTTTCTTGTGTATTTTTCAGGTACATTCTACATTCATGAAGCCCGCAGGCTGATGGAAACACGCCAAATTCATATTTTATTTCTTACAACATTTCAAAAGTTTGTTTACAATTTGCTTGAAAAGAGCTGCAGTCTCTCTATTGCTTTTGTATCCCTCTTTATCTTGTTTCTGCTCACTTATTTTGTCCCATTCTGATGCAAGAGGGCAAGGAGAGAGAGAGAGAGTGTGTGTGTGTGTGTGTGTGTGTGTGTGAGAGAGGATGGATCGGGGGGGCTTAGGAGGACAAGACTGTCGGACACACACACACACACACAGCGCTCCCTCACTCTTCGTTAATAACCCAGAAACTGGCCTGTCACTGAAAGGCTGGAGCTGTCTTCCTCCTCTATCTCCCTTCTCCCTCCCTCTTTCATTTTCTCCTCTCTATCCCTCTCTCTCTCTCTTCTCCCCTGCCCGTCTCACACCGGATTTGACACACAGTGTAGCGAGCAGAATACGCAGCACTGACAATTAGTGTCCTGCATGTGCACAGCTATTGTAAGCGGGGTCAGATGGATATATGGGGCCGATATTGGCCTGTTATTAAAAAATTGGATATGGGCCAGTCATGACGTCCATCTCTGATATGATGGAGGTTCTTCCCTGATCAAATCATACCAGTATTTAACTAAAAACTTCAAAAACCTACAGTGAAACCTGCTTCATCCTCCCTTCAAGTCATAATCCACAGAATTTTCATATAATAAATGTCAGTTTTGTTATTCTCTATCATTGACTGATATGACACAATAGTGATCCAACCTATATCCAGTTCATGAAAGTTTTAGAATTGCTTTTTCTAAACACTCAGTGTCCGGTAGCTCTTTCCTGGGAAATAATCCACAGGAAGTGATGCGTTTTACATGTTCCAGCACCAGCAATTTGTTTGGAATAACAAGAAGAATAATAAGAACTAGGTAGTTAGCAGGAGCAGTGATAGCCTCCATGGCTGAACAGACAAAGAAAAGAGAAACTCAAACTGCATCAACAGATCAACAACAAATCCAAGCTCCGCCCACACGGTTTGATTGACAGGTGATCTCTGGGAAGTGCAGTGCAGAAACACCACAGCAATGATCGCTGACCACAAAAAAACAAGGAAATCGCAGATTACCACTTCATGGAGCAGCCACCCCACCTAAAAAAAATCATTAATAGGACTTTAAGTGGAGAGTTTTAGTGTCCCATGATGGTCTAAATGCTGTTTCAGAGGCTTTTCCACCCTGACAAGAACACAATTCTGCGGGGAAACACTCAATCGGTGTCATTTATTACATTTTCTAGGCAGGAAAATGGTCAGATTCATCATCAGCTTCAATCCAAGAACATCGGTAATGGTATCGGCCTTCAAAAACCCACATCGCCCAAACCCTAAGTGCAAGAACAATATATTCCTGTTTTGCTTCTTCCCCCAAATTTCACCCCTCTCCCGAAACTTGGCCCGTTTCCATAAGAAAGGGCTTTCCTAATGAGATTGCTGTGGTCATGGGCCTGCGCTGATTTTCCTCCTTACGAGGGAAAATAAGCTTTGATTGTTGGAGGCGCGTCTCGTGTCGAGGTCCCACCGCCCGATAGACGGACAGACCGACCAGCTGACAGTGGTGAATGAGTGGCGGCGTGCCAAAGCCAATAAGAGGCAGCGGTGGGAGCCAGGGGGAGGGGAGACACTCATGTATTATTCATAATCATTCAAATAATCCCCAGACAGTGGAGTGTGTTGGGGTGTGTGTGTGTGTGTGTGTGTGTGTGTGTTTGACAGTGGTTTAAGGTAAAAAAAAAAAAAAAAGATGGATTATCAGTGAGGCCACTGCCTCTCTGCTTTGGGATGTCAGCTGTCCAAACAGCCTTGAATTATATGTGTGGTTTTTATTTACAACAGATATGACCACAGCCATGTACTTCAATCAGCTGCTGATTGTATTGTATATATTGTATTTAACTAATTTGAGCTTGTGTTCAACACTCACCCTTGGAGCAGGATGGTACATCACATGCTACTGTGTAACTCCAGTTTTGGCTAATTTCATTTTTACTTGTATTAGAACAATGACCCGGCCCTCTGGGGGTCAGGAAAATTGTATGACCCTTGGGTTTATGAAATCCTATGTAACTGTATAATTTCAAAAATGCATGAGGGTCAATCTAACACTAAGGTTGCTCATCTTAATTCCTGAAAACCGCCCCTTGCTACGGTCTAATTACAGAAAAAGAGAAGTGTAATCTAAAGCATTTTCTTTGCTATTAATCAAAGGCTTTTCAGAAAGAACCCTGCAAACATTTCATAGACCAAGCTCAACCCCTTAGGTTTGAATGATGTGCAGGAGGCGGCCATGTTCAACGTCAACCCAAACAAGCATGAGATGTTCACAATATGATACTGTGGCATGGTAAAAAATCATATTAAAATGGCTTTGGGAAGTGATGAACTGATATCAGAAACATATTGATATCATCTATTCAATGTCAAATGTTTGCTGGGAAAGGACTTTTTCTTCATGTAGCCTCCTAAACCTGAGTATTCAAGTTGTATCATCTGTGGTCTTGCTTTCAAATGGTTAGCTGTCTACTGGCTGATCAAGGACACTCATAAGAATTACTGTTAATACGAACACACACACACACACTAGCATGCCTCAGCTCCACTCAGGCCCACCCTGAGACAGCCAGGCTTTTGTGCAACAGCCTAACCTTAACATTTCATCATCAAGTAAATAAGTAAGCGAATTAAGGAAGTTTAATTGCACTATATTTTCAAGTCATGTATTCATCTTTTTTTCATAGGTGAGTTGGAAATCAAGGCCGCAGAGTTCTACAGATTGAACCGGGCTGGGTTGCTAAAGTTAGCATGGAGCCTACTATCACATAGTAGTGTGTGCTAAAGTGTTAGCATGGAGCCTAGCCTACTATCACTCTACATAGTGTATGCTAAAGCGTTAACATGGAGCCTACTATCACTCGACATAGTGTATGCTAAAGCGTTAGCATGGAGCCTACTATCACATAGTAGTGTATGCTAAAGCGTTAGCATGGACATAGTGTATGCTAAAGCGTTAGCATGGAGCCTGCTATCACTCGACATAGTGTATGCTAAAGCGTTAGCATGGAGCCTACTATCACATAGTAGTGTATGCTAAAGCGTTAGCATGGAGCCTACTATCACATAGTAGTGTATGCTAAAGCGTTAGCATGGACATAGTGTATGCTAAAGCGTTAGCATGGAGCCTGCTATCACTCAACAGTGTATACACCTGAGCCAGTGATCGACTGGGGACACATGGATAATTTTGGTGTCTATGTCCTCCTCACTTGCTGGGTGAGTGAGGGAGAGGGAGTAGATGAATAGGCAGAGAGAGACTCTCACACTAGGCCTCGTCTCTATTCTCATGCTAAACTGGGGTCAGTGTTTGGACAACCACAGTCCCAGCGCTGACTCCAGACCTGGCCTCTTGTTAACACAGTCTGCCATTATCATAATCAGCTAGCACAGCACTGGCCTCTGGTCTGCAATCAGCTAAATCAAGAAGCATTTACAGGAGAGAGAGACACACACACACACACTCACACGTTATTACAATGTCCAATTACAATCCCTCACGTACTGTTCTCAGTTTTGTGATTGTTTTACATTATTATAGATATTGGTGATATCTGTAGTACAGTAGCCTACATGTTTCCAAAGCAGATAATTTATCATCTCAACATGGTTTGAATGCATAAACTGTTGGTGATTGGTTTTTGAAAATGTACATGTTGTCTGTACTGCTTTGGGAATATTGTTTTTCTGATAAGCAGTCATGCCAATAAAGTCGCTGAATTGAACTGAACTAGAGAGAGAGTGAGAGAGAGAGAGAGTATACCCCCCCCCTCCATCCAACATTTCTATATACAGTAAAGACATTACCATTAATTGAACGGAACAGTTAAATTGAATTGTTATTGCATGTTTCTTCATCATATTTTTTGCTGATAACACCTGATATTTATTGATTTTTGTTTAATGAACTACTCGCCACCTGTTCATGTCTACAATATTATACCTCAGCTGCTAAATATATATCACTTTGGCACCAGAGATTTCTCTCCTGTCATGCCAATAAAGCAGATTTAAACTGAATGGACATCAGCCTCGATTAAGGACCAGCTAATATGAGCAATGGTCATAAGTGCCATTCATTTTGCTTGTATCTTGATGAGCACAATGTACGACTTAATACCAGCATCAAGTACTTATATCCTTCACCATAACTGTCTTATTATGTCTTTGATTCAAATGAATGAAGTGTCTGGGTATACAGTACAGTGATAGGTCCATCTGAGAGTGTGTAATCGTTTTTTCATTTCACAGACAGGCATTGAATCTGCTGTGTGTCCTGTGCAGATCCGTATATATGTGTGGAGATGAGTGTAGGTAATCTGTATGTGTGTGTGTGTGTGTCGGCTCTGAATACAAGTGACCTTTAATGAGTTTGGGGGATCCCACTACGGCTTTCCCAGACATACACTGACCTTTCGGCCCAGACGGGGCAAAGGGGAGGGGTCTGTGTGTGTGTGTGTGTGTGTGTGTGTGTGTTGGTCAGGATGGAGGAGAGAGAGAAGTGCCTTTTATAGAAGTCATAAAATAGTAAAAATAAGAAAATAACAATCGGACATCACATAAAAGAAAGTTAGGTTTTAAGAAGATCATTTTGATTCTGCGGGTCTAAACTCCTCAGGCAAGCTGTCACCTTTATTCTTAGAGTATATTTGACTGTATAATAAAATTATTGCAGACCCAATAACTCTGGCACCCTCATATAGGGGGGGGAAGTTGTAAAATAGCTGTACCTGGCTGAAAATCCCCTCAAATTAAAGGAAAAAATCCACCTTTAGTCTACATTTGGGCCACAGACCCCCATTTGATGAGATTTTGTCTCTCAGACCCAAATCTGAGAATATTTTTATTGTTAGATATGATTTTCTCCAGAATTCCATGACTATCACAGTTAAACTATGATCAAAACAGTCATTCTTCTACATTCTCTAATTGTGTTAACTTCTTGTAAATGAACTAATGCTGAAGTTTAACAATTCATCAATTTGCTGGGGACCCCCTGGAACCCCCTCAAGGACCCCTGGTGGTCCCCGGACCCCCACGTTGAGAACCACTGACTTAGAAATCTCCTTGGTATGAGTTGGGAATTGAACTCGAGTCGTTGGAGCTGAAGGTAAAGGAGTTTTCCTGGTTTCTGAAGGGAAGAGAAGACGCAATCGCCAATTTTAGGGCTGTAAAGTAAGTGAAAAGTAATGTAACAAAATACTAGTCTTCATTATTACTATTACTAAAATACTATTATTCATTATTAATGTTAATATTCATTAGTAATGAGTAATGTATAACTTTCTGAGTAATGAATCCAACACTGTCACTATGTCATGTCCCATCCAAAATCATAATAGTATGGAGGCAAAACACCAGACAATGCATGTCCAAATCTGCAAGGCTGCATACTGGCAGGACTCTCTTCTAATATGGGAGGGGGGGGGGGTGGGGTGGGGGGGGGGGGGGGTCCTCTCCTTCTCCCTCTCTCTCTTTCTCTCCTCGTCTCTCTCTCTCTCTCTCTCTTTCTGTCTATGTGAAACGCCCTGAGCGTCCACGGTGCTGAAGCGTCTCTAATCGATTTGTCTGTGAAGGCAAGGCGTCACACTCAGAGTACCACAATGCACCTCTCTCTCTCTCTCTCTCTCTCTCTCTCTCGGTGACATCACCCCCCCCCCCCCCCCCCCCCCCCCCCCATGCCCAACCCACACCCCAGACACTTCAGGGAGCCTGAGCCAAGCTGAGAGACTTTTCTACAGGGATAAAGAATGGGAAGACACTTTAACCCGACAACAACAACAACAACAACAACAACAACAACATACTACTACTGTTACTATTATTACTATTACTACTAGTATTATCACTACAACTACTATTACTACTACTGTTATTACTACTGCTGCTATTACTATTATTATCACTACTACAATTACTACTACTACCACCACAAATACTACTATCATTATTACTACTATCATGATTACAACTAATACTACTGTTATTACTACTACTGCTACTATCATTATCACTATTATCATGATTACAATACTAATACTACTGTTATTACTACTACTACTACTACTATCATTATTACTACTATCATGATTATACTACTGTTTTTACTACGACTACTACTACTACTATCATTATTATTACTATCATGATTACAAAACTAATACTACTATTACTACTACTATCATTATTACTACTATCATGATTACAAAATTAATACTACTATTACTACTACTATCATTATTACTACTATCATGATTACAAAACTAATACTACTACTACTACTACTATCATTATTACTACTATCATGATTATACTACTGTTTTTACTACGACTACTACTACTACTACTATCATTATTATTACTATCATGATTACAAAACTAATACTACTATTACTACTACTATCATTATTACTACTATCATGATTACAAAACTAATACTACTATTACTACTACTATCATTATTACTACTATCATGATTACAAAACTAATACTACTGTTATTACAACTACTACTACTAATACTACTGTTAATAATGCTATTACCACTACCACTACTACTATTGCTACTGCTATTATTGTTATTAAGGGAGAAGAAGAAGACAAAAAATAAGAAAAAGAAAAGAATATAGCCCCGTGTGCAACGAGGAAGGAGGGAAGAAAAAAGAGAGACAACAATGACGACAAGAGGGAATGAAGAAAATGAAAGGAATCAGTTTCATTTCTTCCTTTCAGCAACTGTGCCATTGTGTGTGTTACTGTCTACTAAAACTACTATGACTAACCAAAAGAAGGAGAGGAAAAAGAAGAATATACCATTGTGTGCACCAAGGAAGGAAAGAGTAGCAGCTGAAAGAGAAAACAAAAAAGAAATGAATCGATTTCATTGATTAAGTCATCAAATCTACATTGTTTGTATAACTAGTACACCCATTATGCATCCCATTGTGTTTTCCTGTATGCCTTTGTGTGCAGCCGTGTTGTGTGTGTGTGTGTGTGTGTGTGTGTGTGTGCGGGGTCAGCGAGTAATTACAATGTCCCTGTCCGGCCTCTTCAACAATATGTTACCTCAACACACTGCTGCTAATCTACGTTGGAGCCATGCTGAGTTACACAGAGCTAACACTGACCTGCTGTGTACTGCCTGACCTGGCATCTGTATGCTTCTGTTTATGGCCGCCCGCTGTGTGTGTGTGTGTGTGTGTGTGTGTGTGTGTGAGTGTGTTAGTGTGTTGGTGCGTCCCAAGCACACACCTGATGAGGACTATCTCCTGTTTCGCAGCAAGGTCACAGAGGGAGTAGGCGTACACACACACGCACACACACCTACACACACACACACACACACACACACACACACGGCTCGGGCAGAGTATGATAGTGGTGTGAGAGACCGCAAACACACATTCAAAACAAAATTCAGTCTAAAGCAGGCACATATAGGAACGCGAACCTGCATATTCTCTCTCTCTCTTTCTGTGAGACACACACACACACACCTATACACACACACACACACACACACACACACACACCGAGCGTTTCACACATTTCCCATTTACTCCATTCATCGAGCAGTTTAGCGGCGCTCAAATTGAAACGTGGGTAACTGCCGGAGCGGCTGATCAAAGCCCGGCTATAACTTGGTGTGTCGGGCCTCGCCGGAGAGTGAGGCTCTCCACAGTGAGGGTGGAAACTCTGCAGCAGAGGGAGACGCAGGAAATCCACCCATGAAGAAGAGTAGAAACTACTGAAACACTGCTTGATTAAACTATAAAATCTCCACATATTGACAGTTAAATGTGTAATATCTGTGTATTTAAGTACTGGGGAATGTATTATCTTCAATGCATTAAGCTACAGTGGTCAGTGGATCATATTAGAGGTTAAACCAATATATTGGTTTGCCGATATTGGCCTTTTAGTAATAATTGGGTGTCAATGTAAAGTTGATCAATACTACACTGGCTGTCTATGGGAAGCCCGTCACCTGAATGCATTCAAACGCATTTTGACTGGAGTCCATGCAGGTATGCTTGATATTTAATTATTATTATCTTCTACATTTTCAGTGGAGAGTTTTTTTTTGGTTTGGGACTTGAAATCAATAGGCATATCAATCAAAGAAACTACTAATTTAAGAAAATAAATACAAATTTATAAAACAAAGTTACTGTTCTTGGAATGTTCTTGAGAAAATGGACTTTAGCCATGTTCTTTGGTGAAGCTTTTGCATTCCGTTTGCGTATCCAAGCTGCTACACCAGCTCCGGTCTGCCCATTCTGTTCTGCGTATCTGGGTTTTTATCTATGGGTAAATGAACACAGTTATCTAGTTTTGCTTATTGTTATACTACAACAACTCATGTTGTACTGTGAGCAACATTAATGTACCACAGAGGAGTACTTATGTCACTTTTTTGAGTGTAGGCGTACTGTCCAAATAGAAGCTTCTCAGTGGATATCCATGGATAACCTCATGTCCAACATTTATTTAAGCGACACTGGTTCATTTATCCTCTATTTTGTTAACTGACATGGTGATAAATGACTACAATAAGCATATTGGCATTTATATACATTTATATGGCTAAAATACGGAACAGATGGATGCGTAGTCCGTCAAAAATAGAAGTGTTGCGTATCTCCAGAGTTGCGGCCAGAACTGACACATTTAATACTGATAATGCTTTGAAAGGGTTTTGTATGGTGTTTGGTATGGTGCTGATTTAATAGGCCATTCGAAATTGATCAAACACTTTAGGTTTATGTAAAAAAAAAAAATCGGGCTCAGGTCGAGCTCGGGCTGAGAATTCTCATAAGCCTTAGGGCTCGGGCCGGGCTAGGGCCTGAATGTCTAGGGCCTGAATGTCTAGGGCTGGGGCCGGGCTAGGGCCTGAATGTCTAGGGCCTGAACGTCTAGGGCTCGGGCCGGGCTAGGGCCTGAATGTCTAGGGCCTGAATGTCTAGGGCCCGGGCCGGGCTAGGGCCTGAATGTCTAGGGCCCGGGATAGGGCCTAAATTTGAGGCCCGTGCAGGGCTCTAGCCGGAAACACTGAATGCTTCTATTTTTTTTGTATTTTGCTCATATGTAACATGGTTACATTTAAAAATACATATCGGTATCGGCCTTCAGAAAGCCATATCGGTCAAACCCCAGACCATGTATACTCATTCCCTCTTTAAAGAATCATTTTTCATGAGCTGATCACATGGTTTCTGTGCAAAATCTTTGTCCTTAAGGTAACTGCTAAGTGCAGGTGCTGGACAAATACAGCAGCACACAGAGCTGGGTCAGTACTTTAACCTACTTAGATAGGTATGGGGTATATTTTGGACAATTACAGTGAAAGTATTGGAAAGTGGAAATGCAAATCCAAATATGATGCTCCGACATGACAGAATGCACCTCAAAACTGCACCAGAAAGTTATCGAGTTGCTTTTGGTTTGGGTTGCGGGGGTATTTTTAGCGTGCACAC
>NW_027278996.1:0-5000 GCF_046629955.1 Centroberyx affinis | reverse complement strand
ATTATAATTATGAGATACTAAGTCATAATTATGAGACATAAATTTCACTTGATGATTAAAAAAAACCAAACAGGTGGTTTTAACAGGTGGCAGAAACGGCCTTCCATAGCACTGCATTGTGAGACTCTATATAGCTGTGTTCAGTGCTTTATCTTGTATCCACACTTTGCATACAAAACTGACTCACATAGTAATAAGTTACAATTGTCAGGATTATGTTTGGCCTGTATAGATTCGACACACACATATATACTAATTGGTCTTATATCGGCTTTTTATTAAAAACATCATCCAGCCAGTGTGGTCCACCTCTGATATGATGGAGCTTCCTCCCTCACCACAGCTAGTCAATATGTTTTTATTATTATTATATCAGATGTCTGACCAGAGGAATCATTCCAGTGTGGTGTGGGAGGATTTGACTCCACAGTCTGTAAAAGCTGCAGTGAAACCTGCCTCACTCTGCCTTAAGGAGCTGCTGACCCACCTAGAGGAAGTTCATTAGCTTTCAATGGAGAGTTTTAGTGTCCCATGATGGACTAAATGCTAAAGGCTTGAGGAAACACTGAATCCTTATTATCATTATTATATTTTTGCTATAGATGCCGATGCAAGGTGCTGTGAAGAATGGCTTGAGTTGGATAAGAAACACACTCTTCTTATTCTCTTCTTATTCTGCACATTCTTTCCTTGCGGGTCTTCCTTCGTCCCCGGTGATAAACGCCCTAAGCCTCGAGATTATCTTTATCCCTCTCTCTCTCTCTCTCTCTCTCTCTCTCTCTCTCTGTCTTTCTCCCTCCCTCTGCAAACGGATGGATGGAGAAAAAGCTAGAAGGGGAAGAGATTGTGTAATTGAAGCTGGGAATTTCTCCTGATCTCTCTCTCTCTCTCTCTCTCTCTCACTCCTTCCTTCTCGTATATATTCAGTAGATGTAGTATATTTGAGACTCGTTGCCATTAGTAGTAACATAGTGTTTTTTGTCTTCCCCACCCTTTACAGTGCAGAAGAACTGGTGGGCGGGGTTAACCCTGGGGTCAATAGGGTTGTGTGTGTGTGTGTGTGTGTGTGTGTGTGTGTGTGTGTGTGCTGGTCACTACAGCACAGTACAGGAGACGGGGTTAGACGCAGTTCACTGATAAGGCGGTTCGTGGAAGCGAGGAGGAAAGACAGACGTTTGTGACACATGCGCGTGTGTGTGTGTGTGTGTGTGTGTGTGTGTGTGTGTCCTCCTGCCACTGCTGAACAACCATTTTAGGATGATAAGCAAGACGAAACCCACTTTGCTCGAAAAACACAGAGAGAAAATAAGGAAGTTAATAAAGAATAAAGCGTGTAAAAGAGTAGAAACTAATAAAAATGCAGGAATTGAGAAAAGAAAAGGAAGAAAATGTTAATTTTACATGAATTATTGCCCATTTCATCCAGTAACATGACTTGAAATGAGATGCTTTTCATTCACATAGTGTCACTTTAACATTCAACACGTGGGAAATGAAGGTTTGCAGGGATCGATACCGAAGCGAACTGTAACGTTCATTAGGGTTCAGGTTAACCGGGTATTTGTTAAGAGACCCTCTGACAGTTTCCAAAGTAAAGCAAGCTGTCTGCGTGCCTAAAAGCAGCGTGGTGGACTTCCGGAGGCCTGATGCATATGCTTCCAGACTGACCAACATTTTCTGTCAGCTGCGCCTTTGATCGCGGTCCAAACTGAACGGGTTCCAGCCAGAGGAAGGGACACGAGCGCCACTTTGAAATTCCCTGTTTTGTCACATATGGAGCTGAGCTAAAAAAAAGAAAAGAGATCAGAATTCTGACTCACTTAGGTTGCCACTAATAATTCGATAGTTTGCTTCATTGTGATCTTTTCTTCTCCTTTTCTACTCGGAAAGATCGGCTTATGTTTTCGCTTTCGGTCACTCAAAAACCAGGAGGTTCCAGTGATGTCTTTATTATTGTATAGAATTTGATTTTACCGGTTTATGTTTTTACAAGGGTTTGACTGCTATAGGTTTCTTCCTTTTTGGATTGAAGCTGCTTGGTAGCATGTTTGATATCTATATATTTGACCATTTTCATGCAAAACCCAAAAAACTAAATCCAAGGGTGGAAAAGCCTCTGAAACCACATTTAGACCGTCATGGGACACTAAAACTCTCCACTGAAACCCAGGATGATGATATGCAAGAATATGACAAAACATATTCATGCATGCTTGTGCGGAATTTGATCAAAATGTCTCATTAGAATACGGTGACCAGACGTCCCCGGGTTTGTCCGGGATTGTCCCGGTTTCAAGATGGGTGTCCCGAGTCCTGACAAATATCTGTAAAACACTAAAATGTCCCGGTTTTCAACATTCACTACCAAACTGTCCCGGTTTTCACCACAATTAAAATAATAATAATAGTATTATACTTGTTTTCAGTGCTTAGATAGACGTTTATCATGCTCTGTCCCACTCATTATTACCTAACCCAAGTTATTTTAGTTATTTATAGGCTATTCGAAGATATTTGTACGTTGTTTCGTTTAAAAAAAAAAAAAAAGCTGGCAGAGAATGTGTCACAGTCGGCCATTTAGCCGGCAGCCTGCGCTTGTGCACACTGACAAATACCTTATGCTTTATTTTGAAAGGTATCTGACAATCAATAAATATGTTATATTACACCAGTGCGATCCTTGTGTTTTGTGTTTGCTAGCGTTATTATACCGTTTGAAAGAAAGAAGAAAGAACCGGTCCCCATTGACTTCAGTTGTACTAACAAATTTCACCTGAGTTCCATCTGGCATGCGGGTGAGAAGATGATGACACGATTTTCATTTTTTTTGGGTGAACTATTCCTTTAAGGGTCCCGGTTTTTGGGGCGGGGGGGTTTGAAAACGTGGTCACCCTACATTAGAATCAGTTCAGGTTGACGTCTTCCCACGGACAAGGAGTGTGTTATCGATCAATTCTGCAATAAATACGTAATCAATCAAACCGCATCACATCAGAGGTGGGCGATATGAGATCCCAGTATCGGCCCTGTGTATCGGTGGTTTTCGCAGTGGTGGTTTTTGGGCGCTGAGGAGCACAAAGAGTGATTTATTCCAGCAGGAACGGCCCATTCCGTATTGAGCACCTTTCAGCAGCCTCTTTAAAACACTTTGGCCCTGTTAAACCATGCAGTACCTGACCGCCCTGCTCAAACTGTTTATTTGACTTGCTGCTGAGAGCGTGGCGGTGCGTGTGTGTGTGTGTGTGTGTGTGTGTGTGTGTGTGTGTTTCAGAGTGGAGGTGTGTGTATATGAGCACGAACACCCACTTGAATTTGTGTGTCTTTACAAGTTTTATACGTGTGCATTCAAGCTTGCACGCTCGCTTTGCTGTGGGTGGGTGTGTGTGTGTGTGTGTGTGTGAGTGTGTGTGTGTGTGTGTGTTTTCAGTTGCGTCAGGCCTTGCTTCCTTCCTTCCTGTTCAAGGGGACCCGGTATGGTCCTTTTTACCCACCAACGCTTCTCTCCTTTGGGAGGCAGTTTCAGTGTTTGTGTGTGTGTGTGTGTGTGTGTGTGTGTGTGTGCTTGACACTTGGCTGAGCAGGGTGGTCCTAAAGGACTAGTCTACCGGTCTAGTTCCTGATTCTGAGTAACACACACACACACACACACACCTGCGCCGTCACACCAGCCAACCGCCCCAAATATAACCCAAACCATGTGATACACACTAGCTGACCCACTCTTTTCTTTCACACCTGTCTTCCCTCCTTTCTTTCTTTCTTTCCCTCTCTCTTTCCCCCCCCCTCTCCGTTAATTCCCCCATTGTCATTCTCTCCATCCTTTCACTATCACTTTACCCCAGAAGTGTGTCTTCCCCCCCCCCCCCCCCCTTCTCAATTACTAAATGATGAAGTTACTCTCCCTCTCTCCTCCTGCACACACACACAACAACAACTAAACGGTTGATCTCTCTCTCTCTCTCTCTCTCTCTCTCTCTCTCTCTCTCTCTCTCTCTCTCTCACACACACACACACACACACACACAGAGCGGTGAATTGGGTTTGTGTAGGAGCAGAGGGATGGCTTCAATATTGCATCATTGGGATGCGGTGCGGCTGTGTTTGGGGTCAGAGCGCTATCATGTTGCCAATCAGCAAGGCAGCTCAGAGCCCTCATCAGCTTTTGATTGCATTTAGAATGGCTAATTAAATAAAATATGACATTATGTAAATGTCTGTGTCTCTGCCATATGGCCCCGGGCACTGTCCCCCCCCCCCCAACTACACACTATACACACACACACACACACACACGCACAGCCACCTTCCCCCCATCTCGACGGGGGCAACGGTGATCTGTACGTGAGTGTGTGTGTGTTTGAGCGTGTGTCCGTGTACATGGATCGTGTGTGTGTGTGTGTGTGTGTGAGAGAGAGAGAGAGAGAGAGAGAGAGAAAGAAAATAGGGGGTGGGCTGACCAAAGTGTGGACTCAGCGTGTTTTCCCAGCCTACCTAAGCTGCATGTGAACAACTTATTTTCTCTTCACATTTATTTCAATTCATTTCTTTGACTTTGTCTGAATTTGAATATATGTGTTATGGGTGCAAAAGGGAGTGGATTGGAACTGCATCTAAACCTTTCTAGGCATACATACAGTTCATCATAGTAATTGGTATCAGACAAAGGTAACTTGAAGATATGAAGAAGATATGAAGATCGGGGTCTTTAAAGGGGAAAAAGCCTGAATGAATGCTTTTCTGAAAATGTAATTCATGTTAATATTGTTGTTTATGTACCTTATGATGATCACCGACTGGAATCATAGTTCACCCACCATTTCGTGTGTGTGTCTGTGTGTGTATTTGTGTGTGTGTGTGTGTGTGTGTGTGTGTGTGTGGGGGGGGGGGGGGGGCGGGGGGGGCTAAACTGTGATGATTTTCAAAGCTTTCACATTGTAAGAGACGAGTAAGACAGATTTGAAAGTGACTTCCCAGTATCCAACACAAAACACACTGATGAT
>NW_027278995.1:290000-291701 GCF_046629955.1 Centroberyx affinis | reverse complement strand
ATGAAATTACTTATTTTTTCATCATGGCATTCATGATGTTGAAGGTCAGCAGCTAGCTAGCTAGCTTACCTAGCTAGCTATAGGCTAGTATGGCTAGTTTGAACTTGAAGGTCAGCTAGCTAACTAGCTAACCTAGATAACTTAGTATGATAGATTGTATTTTTTCAGTTAGCAGCAGAGCGCTAGGCTTCATAATATTAGCTTCCTCCTCTCTTACCTCTTGTCTTTTTCACTGAGCTTCAGTCTAATGTTACTTAGCCAGAAAAACTGTGGTTCTTTGGCTCCGCCCACTGAGGTTTAACTCAACCAATCAGATTATTTCTGCCTCCGAGAAATGTTTGTAGAACTAAAACTCCAACCTGCATCATTGCTTAATATGACTGTTAGTAAAGTGAATACTATAGGGCCTAAACTACTTTTGCCACTTTGTCAAGCTAACACGTGTTCAGCTCTTTTTGAACAACAAGTAAACAAGGTTGATTTCTCCAGATGATACTGTCAGTGACACTGAAAGGCAAAGTCCAGAATAAAGCTTGGTGGAAATAATGGCTTTTCTCAATGCACTGAAGGCTCAAGATCAAGTTTCAAAATAAAATGTAATGAGATTTTAATTTTTTTTTTATTTTTAAAGTAATTATTGCAAATATGGGCAGTCCTTTTTTGCGATACTACTATTATTAATCATAATAGCAAGATTTACAACTGTACACACTCAGACACCACTGTAAACTGTATACATTGTCATGCATTTTAATGATTTTTCCCATAAAATAGGGGTCTATTATTATTATTATTGTTAGTATTATTATTATTATCATTATTATTATTAATATTATTATTATTATTACATCATCACTTTAGAACAAAAAAATGGTCTTGAAGTTTGGAATATGACAGGTCCATTCAAACTACAAACTGTCCTGTTTGAAGAAACTCAGTGCAGTTGATATTTTCTGTTTGGCGTATTTGGGTGGAGAGGAAAAATAAATTCAGAGCACGCTTTTCTGATGTTGCATAATTCTCTCCAAATCAAATAAGAAAATAAATCAAATCTGGGTTTATACAATTTGTAGCAGAGATCATTATGGTTCCGACTACCAGACGACTTGATAATTTTCTGCAAAGAAGGGATCAGTTTTGCAGATTACTAGATTGTGGGAAAGCTGAAGAAGTCTCTCTTGTTATTACATGCTTGATGCAACTATTGTCGCACCATGGCTCCAATCCCTAAGAGGAATTATTTGGAAAAATCAAGTTTGGCGGTCTGTACAGATGTTGGAAGTTACAAGGGGATGGACTGGTAACTTGCAGGGCTCCTACACAGTTTCACTTCCAAACTTTTTCCAGAACTTACGTCTAATTTTGTTTGATTTGCTCGTCAAAAAAACAGTGTGAAGAAGCGCTTCACTTGGTGTTATCTCCACTGGTGTTCTCAGGGAACGGATCAGAGTATTCAATAAAAAGTCATGAAGTCCAAGGAACTACAGTGGGGTTTAGAGTTAAAAAGTCTTTATTTCATTAGGACTCAGGCGTCAACATTTTTCACACTACTCCACTACTTCCAAAGCCATGACAGAGCCTTGGACTTCATGACTCTCGTCCGTCACGGCCAACATCTCGGACGCTGGACGCATCTCCGATTTTTTACGAAACTTAAGGGAATAATGCGTCACATCGCTCTATTCTGGAATTTAAACTGTA
>NW_027278995.1:270000-285000 GCF_046629955.1 Centroberyx affinis | reverse complement strand
TGAGAATATTTTTATTGTCAGATATGATTTTGTCCAGAACTCCACGACTGTCTGTATTGTAGGCAGAGAGATAACAGAGAAACTATGATCAAAACAGTCATTCTTCTACATTCTCTAACAGTGTTCACTTCTTGTAAATGAAACAATGCTGAAGTTTAACAGTTCATCAATTTGCTGGGGACCCCCTGGAACCCACTCAAGGACACCTGGTGGTCCCCGGACCCCACGTTGAGAACCACTGCTCTAATATACTGACAGAACTGACGAGTGACAGGTTTCTTCCTCCGGCCGACCTGGACTCAGACTCACTGGTTCTCCCACTAGGTGGCAGCGTTGCCTATCGTATCTCGTTCAGTTCAGACCCATGATGACATCACTGATAATGGACTCGTTGGTGTTTTGCCAGCTGTGACGAGTCATTTTACCGCACATGAGATCACAGCTACAGGACGCTTCCTCTCAGTAATGGAGGCACTCTGGAGTTGTCCTGCAGCACGATTTACAGCCGGATGCTCTGAGCTTTACTCTGACTTCTGCTCTGCCTGTTCCCATGAACACTGCTGCTCATCTGAAACGTCCTCTGCATCCCCATCTGCTATTTCAATGGAAACAAACACATTTCTACTGTACAAATCTATTATCTAATCTATTATCCTGTCTGTTTTTTTCAGATTTTTCTCTAAGATTTGCTTTTTACTTGTGAAATACTGAACAGTTTTCAGCCTCTAGGTGATAATTTATCAGATGAAATAACCAGAAAAGGGAAAATCAGTCCTTGGTTGAACTGTTAATGTAAATGTCAAATGTTCATGTAAACTCTTAATGTAAATGTACTTAACATTGCACATTGCACATATCTGTACATAACCCCCTGCACATATCGTTTTTATTTGTATTGTATTTTCTATATTTAGTACATTTGTTTACATTTTTCTTATTCTAATTAGATTTTATGTTGACACCTGCACCAAGAGAAGTTCCTTGTACATTGTCCTTGCCGAATAAAGTTTCTGATTCTGATTCACCACTTTGCATACGCAGCCTGTCACGAGCCAAACGGGTTGAGAAGCACTGGTGTGTTTTCCCTCCAGACCGAGCTGAGCTGACATGCTGTAACACAAAACTCTCATCTGTCAGGCTGCTGCTTTGCCAGATCGTCCTCCTGCAGCTTCTGACGGCCTTAAAACGGACCAAAAGTTGAATTTCCTGTAAAGTGTGGCGTTTCTCCATCGGCCACAGCTGTAAATATTATGTTGCCCCGGGCCCGACTTGGAAGGGCACAGACCGCGTTCACTGCCACACAAATAATTAACCTAAAAAAAAAAAAAAAAAAAAAACTTTCCCAGCAGTCCGGCTCACATGCATGAGCACGTGTGCTGGAGAGCCACGGAGCGCACGGGGCCCCGGGGCCCGCGGTCCGCCAACCGGCAATTTAGCACCAAAACAAACAGGAGCGGAGAGGAGTGCGGCTCGCTGCAGATCCCCCGCCGCGGGCAACGTCCCGCCTGGGCAACGTCCCGCCCGGGCAACGTCCCGCCTGGGCAACGTCTGCAGGGTGAACCCCTTCCAAACTAACTCTGCTGCAGCTGATTTCACTAAGCTGTCCCCCCCCCCCTCTTCTTCTTCTTCTTCTTCTTCTTCTTCTTCTTCTTCTTCTGGTTGAAGCTTGAAGTGCTTATTAGTGGAATCAGCTGTTGGAATGAAATCCTGCAAACTGTTGCTATCCTTCATGGCACATGACAGTGACACACACACACACACACACACACACACACACACACACACACACAGCAGATGCTGGGAGCTGTGGAGAGTCAAGGGCGTTTTATACTTGAATGAAAATGGCTTCTCTGCATGTAAACTGATGCTGTTTGATGTATATTTGGGGTTGGAAAGTGTCTCTGTAGGTGTTGCTGCCCAAGAATCTCAAGTTGGCGTCGAGTCTATGCGAGTCGGGCACTGTGATTGGTCGATCAACTCTTGTGCGTGATTCCAACATTTCAATATTTCAACATGCTACACGCACATCAACGCGCTTTAATTTATGTTTACATTATGTTCGACTATAAAATGCACTTCTGGGGGTAAAACCTGTTGAATATCAGACCAGAACATGGTTCTTTAGGCTTGTACAATAGCACAACCTTGTTTTGTGGCATAAAAACCCTTTCAGGTCTCCACAGCACCGTGCAGAACCCACACAGAACCTTTAAAGAACCCAGCAGAGTCCCAGCATGTGTCTGCAGGGTTTTCCTAACAAACAAACTCTGCAGCAGCTGATCCCACTAAACTGTTCCCTCCTCCTCCTCCTCCTCCTCCTCCTCCTCTGGTTGAAGTTTGAAGTGCTTATTAATGAAATCATCTGTTGGAATGAAATCCTGCAAACTGCTGCTGCTGCTGCTTCCCTTCATGCCAAAACACACTGATACATAAATACACAAAGACACTGCAGATGCAGGGGGAAAGACCTGCTGCTGCTGCTGTTACACTTAATAAAAAGGGTTCTATATAGCAATGGTTCTCAATCTGGGGGTCGGGACACCCAGGGGGTCGCAAGAGAATTGGGGGGTGGCGAGATGATTTATGGTATAAGAAAAATACGTATTCATGTCATACAAATTCATGATCATGTCTATTTTTTTTTTTAAATACTGACTAGTTTTCAGCCTCTAGTCCTTCTCTGATATCAAATGAAACGACCTGAAAAGGGGAAATCATTCTCTGGTTGGACTGTCTTTGGTCGTGAGTAGGCATCGCTTCGTTTTATGGGGTCACAAGCCTAACAGGTTGAGAACCACTGCTATATAGGGCCAGAAAATGGTTCTTTAGGCTTCTACAGGAGCACAACCCTGTTTAGTGCCACAAAAGATCCCTTTCAGGTCTCCACAGCACCATGCAGAACCCACACAGAACCTTTAAGGTGCTGTGAAAGAACCTTTTTAAGAATGCGTGAAATGTTTCAACGAGAAATAAAAGAGCTTAAAGAGAGACAAGTTAATTTATCTCGTTATCTCGAGAAAGCAAAAGGCAGATTTCTAATAACAAGATAATTTATTACAAGAAAATGTGTAGTTTTGTTTGCTGCAGTACAGTGATCTTGAAGGCTGAAATCAGGTGTGATCAAATGAACCAGACACTCATTTTCGAGTTCTCCATAATTGTCCTGGATCTCGAGGAAACAAAAGTCATTTTCTCGTGATAAATTATCTCCTTATCTCAAGAAATCTGCCTTTTGTTTTCTCGAGATAACGAGATAAATTAACCCGTTATCTCGAGATAAAGGCATTAGAAAAATAATTGCAAGCACGGCCGTTCTCAGCTTCCGTAGCATCGGGTTTTGTTTTGCCATTTCTTTTATTTGAACAAATCGGAGGGTCCTTTGGGTTATTACAGTTCCACACAGAACCGCTACTCTTACCAAAGAACCCTTTAAAAACCCTCCTGTTTCTCAGTGTGTACCCAGCCTCTTGGCGAGGCGAGGCGAGGCGGTGAGGCGGGCGTGGCGCGGTGTTTTGGCCAGTTGAGTCATGACCACAGGGGAGTGAGCAGAGGACTGGCAGGCTGAGCGCCGGGCCGCCACTTCAAACGGCGTGCGGTGGCGAGCAGAACCCGGATCCACCCTGCTGATTTATTAGGATCCAGAGTCACGGAGCAGAGGAGCGGAGCTGCCAGCGGCCTCCGGCACACAGAGAGAGAGAGAGAGAGAGAGAGAGAGAGAGAGAGAGAGAGAGAGAGAGAGAGGTGTTACTCTGCTCCTTCACCGAGCTCGTCTGGACAATGTCCTCCGGGACGGGTGAGGTGCGCTCGTTCAAAACACCGGGGCGAAAAACACCAGGGAAAAACAGTCTTGTCTTTATTCATACTCCTCCTCCTCTCCCAGCTTGGTGATTTTCTGTGATTCACTCAAAGTAAAAAAAAAAAAAAAAAAAAAAAAACCATGTGGAAAGTGTATCTGCGTGTATCTGACAGTACGCTATGTTCCCTCTCTCTCTCTCTCTTTATCTCCCTCCGCCTGTCTCTCTATCTCCATCTCCATCTCTCTCCCTTTATCTCTTCCCGAAGACACAGCAGCCACTCATGACTGAAATACAGGAAGTCATGATACTGTCGGAGGCTTTGGATGAAAGCCTCCGACAAAAGGCTCGGGTTGTGCTTTGTCATGTCATGTCATTGTTGAGGTGTGTGATGTCATGTCATGGCTGTGTCACGATTTTCATGTCATGTCATTGTTGTGCCGTGATTTTATTTATTTATTTTATTTAACCTTTATTTATCCAGGTTAGCCTCATTGAGATTAAGAATCTCTTTTTCAAGAGGGACCTGGCCAAGAAAAGCAGCACAAAGTTACAGACGCCACAGCAAACATCTCATCACATCACATCACATCACATGATGTGATGTGATGTGATGTCATGTCATTGTTGAGTTTTGTCACGTCATGTCATGTCAAGTCATTGTTGAGTTGTGTGATGTCATGTCATGTCAAGTCATTGTTGTGTTGTGTGATGTCATGTCAAGTCAAGTCATTGTTGTGTTGTGTGATGTCATGTCATGTCAAGTCATTGTTGTGTTGTGTGATGTCATGTCATGTCATTGTTGAGTTTTGTCACGTCATGTCATGTCATGTCAAGTCATTGTTGAGTTGTGTGATGTCATGTCATGTCAAGTCATTGTTGTGTTGTCATGTCACTATTGTTGTTTTGTGTCATGATTGTCATGTCATGTCATTGTTGAATTGTGTGATGTCATGTCATGTGATGTCATTGTTGTGTTATCATGTCATGTCTCACCATTGTTGTTTTGTGTCATAATTGTCATGTTATGTCTGTATGTATTATGTCACACGATTGTTGTTATGATTGTCATGTCATTGTTGAGTTTTGTCATGTCATGTCATACAACTGTTGTGTTATTTCAAATCTTGTCATCGTTGTGTTGGGTCATGTCATGTCATGGTTGTGTTGTGTCATGATTATTATGACATATTATGTCACATCATGCTATGCTGTGCTTTGTTGAGTCAAGTCATGTGATGTCATGTCATTGTTGGGTTGAGTCATTATTGTCATGTCATGTGACACGCTATGCTGTGTTATGCCATGTGATGTCACGTCACGTCACATCAAATCACGTCATTGTCACGTCAAATAAGTTTATGGACTGAGGAGATTGTTATGTCACCCGCGGTTTTGCTTTGTTGTGTCAGGTTTCGTCTCGTCTCATCACGCCTCGTCACATCTCCTTCTCTCGTCTCGTCACGACAGTTATAGTTATAGTTTATTAAGATCCCCATTAGCTACAGCATTGCAGCAGCTATCCTTCCTGGGCTCCACAAAACAGACTTTACATAGTGACAATGCAGCCATCACACTTACATCATAACACATAACATTACAAAATAAACAGGACAAAGACTAGAACACACACACAGACAAGACAAGCTCCTGACAATTCAATAATCAGAAATAGACCGTTTCAGTCTAGTGTCCCAACACATTTCAAATCATAATACGGTCCATTTCACGCTAGTATTCAATACAATAATCAAAGATACATGAAATTAGTCCGTTTTACTCCAGTTTCCCGGTCCACAACTCAGACCCTCCACGGCCACAAGACACATCAACCCAATCAAACTCATATTTGTATTTTATTTATACTTAGCCAAACCAGTCCTACATCTTTTCAACGTCTCTAGTCAAAAGATACTGTTTAACTAAAATTTTAAATCGAATTTTACTGTTTTCTTGTGCGATATGTCTAGGGAGTAAATTCCACTCATGCACAGTCTCCTCAGTCTATACATTTCTCCGGTGCGCCAACTGGAAGCTGCAGTTTGCTTTATGTTAACATCAGCTGCAGTGGATTCTGTATGAAGTGACTGTCTGCAGCACATCACTTTTCGTTTCGGGAGAGTTTTTGTGGCTGATGCCTCGTCTGGAACAAAAAACAGGTTCCCACTGCGAGGGACAGACTCATCCCTGTCCCCGCTAATTAAATTCCATCGTGCTGAAGAGTGACAGAGAGATTGAGGAGAAGGAGGAGGAGGAGGAGGAGGAGGAGGAGGAGGAGGAGGAAGTCTTCTTCGTCGTGGAACATTGTTACTTGACTGTGTCACCAGTTTCTCTGTCCAAACAGTCCGGCTCTGAGTCTCTGGGGAGCCGCTGGATATTTCCTGAGATAGAGGCGGTTTTAAAAAAAAAAAAAAGAGCCTGGTTTTCTCAGCGCTGACCTCAGCCAGCCTATAGACAGAGGAGGAGCGCTGTGATGTCACGCTCTCCCGGCCTAAATATGGGCATGTCAGCGGCCCCAGACCAGCCCGTCTCCTCCTCAGAGTGGAGGGAACACGATGTGAGGCCGCTCTAAAAATGAAACGGCGTTTATGGACGATGCCAGGAAATATCAGTCTCTTTAAACAGAACTAACTGCTTCTCTCTTGAGTGGAATCCTTAAAGGAAAATTCCACCAATTTCGATCAATCTGTGAGGTTCAGTTCAGTTATTTTGGGGAACGAGTGTTGTAATTTACCGTTTTGCTGCACCCACTTTCCCCCCCCAACTGCCTCGCCCACTTCTACTTCAATTACTGATTTCCTACATTTCCCAGAATGCCCTTTGACAGCCCACAGAGAAGGTGCCTGAACGAGCCTAAAAATTTCGGCTGTGGGTTTTCGGTGTAGGTGGAGAGAGCGATCGTGACAGCAGAGAGTGAGAAAAAACGAAAGTCATCCCCCTTTCTTTTAGACAAGTGCTACATGAATAAAGATGATTATGATTATTATGACTATTACTATTGTTCCATATGAGAAGCTCAGAGAGACTGCAGTGACTGTTTTATTCTCCCGTCTGTGTTTGGTCTACACAGTAATCGTCTCTCATTGCTCTGATGATCCGGTCCGGCTGCACCCTTCCCTCTTTCCTTTCAACATGATCTTTTACCTCAAGACTTCAAAGAACAACAGCATTATCAACAGGAAAACAGACAGACTGAGTCACAACACTGCTGACACTGACCCTGTGTCTCAGCATGCGTTGTCTGCCATAGTTTTAGTTCTGGTAAATTGTCAAAAACTGGTGCAGCACCCCAATGCACCCCAACGAAATATCATAGCAAACTGGGGAATAATTGGGTATCTGTCCTTCTATCCACCCATCTTTTCAGTTCAGAAAACCCCGTATCTCCAAAATGTCAACTTTTCAGGAACTAAAGAAAAACAGCATTGTTTCAGCTTGATCACAATGCGTCTTTGACTTTATCCTGTGGATTTTCTTTTGGTTTCATAAGCACTAGAGGAGCATGTGGAGTTACATGCTTTCACAGGACAGCAGCGAAATATACTGTATATCAAAAATTTGCATGTCAAATTAAATATACAAGACTTATAATAGTTATAATACTAATAATACACCCATTTGTCCCTCTACAGATGTAGCCTTTGCAAAACTCCCAGTGTTTACTGCACTTTTTGAAAAATCGAATTACTCGAATTAATCGCTTATCGCTCTTATCAGCCCTTGAAAGTTAAAGTGAAAGTTCTAGTTGATGGTTGAAAGACAGCAGAGCTTTGTGTCGCAATATATTATTTTGTTAAAGCTACACTAGGCAACTTTTCCACTTGAGGCGCCAAATGGCAGCGAGAGACGACTGTGTGAATATTTTGGACTTCAAAACCCAGAGATCATCATCATCAACTCCCTAAATGTCTTCTGCTGTTTAGGAGACAGTTTTGGATTTTGCTTTTAAGCTTTGATTTGTCACATTTAACATAAAAATCGTGCCTATTGCAGCTTTAACATTAAAGAAAGAAGTTCGAACTATGCAGGGTTAGGGTTAGAGAATAAACCTCAGACTGATAAAAGTTGAGGACATGGTTAAAAGGACCTGACCTCGATGATGTAGTCGTTGCCGTCTTTTCCGTGGACGGCCTTCACAGCACAGATGTCGAGGCCGCCGAACATCTCAGCGCAGGAGTCGACCCACAGCCGATATCTGGAACAGAGAGAGAGAGAGAGAGGGAGAGAGAGGGAGGGAGAGAGAGAGAGAGAGACGTCCATGACTGATAAACCAACAGCTGAAGACCAAATAACTTCTCACCCACTCCGGACAAGATCATGAAGGACGAGCTGGTGGCTGTTTGTCTCCAACACATAACCAAAACACTTCCAGATAAGGTTTGAAGTGTGGATGGACGACTGCAAATACACTGGAACTGTAATATTGATGGTGTGATTTTCAAATTGCAAGACAGACTTCATTTATCCATAAAGAGAAAGCTTCCTAAACCAAACCTGTATACAATCACTGGACTACACTAATCAACTTTCATGTCACAGAAATCTTTCAAATTTATTTAAATCCAAAACGTCAACATCATATTCCCCTCATAAGCAAATTTTTGTTTTTTAGCATTTTTAAAGGACAGCTCCATGTGTGATTGGATTTTTTGCTCATTTCCTGCATTCCCTGTTTCACATCACTGTAGATGGTTTTCCAGCTTTTATCACATTAGGAGATATTTGCTATTTTTCCTTCCTCTTAGTTTTTCAAATAAATATTCTGAAACCAACCCATGTCTAAATATTATCACTCAATCCCAGTAAAGAAGAGGGCATCAATTTTAAGATGTAATTGTGTAAAATCTAGTTTTAATTTTAGTTTAATTTTACGTACTATAGCTAGTGGAAGAGCCTTGCTTTGGTTTCTCTGTTGGCTTTACTGGGTTGTGATTGACAGGAGGCGGGGCCTAGCGTTTTCTTTGCTGTTTGGAATTGAATGAGAGTGAATGAGCCGGAGAGGTCTTGGAAAAACGGATTTTAAAACCTCTTTGATCATGGCACATGCATGTAGAAACAGTCAGAATTAACATTAACGGGATGCAAACTGTAAAAAATTTGTAAAAAACTCAAATCACGCTGGACTTGTCCTTTAAAAAGAATAGAAAAAGCTGTGAACACATGTATGGCAATTGATAAATGTGAGATTCAGCGAAAAAGAAAAAGATATACTCTCTTATACAAGTGTTCCAACCACCTAGGAATGACCTACTACACCCTAGCAACCACCTAGAAACACCCTAGCAACCACCTACTACAACAAGCGCCCTAGCAACCACCTACTACAACAAACGCCCTAGCAACCACCTACTACACCCTAGCAACCACCTAGAAACACCCTAGCAACCACCTACTACTACAAACGCCCTAGCAACCACCTACTACACCCTAGCAACCACCTAGAAACACCCTAGCAACCACCTTGTACACCCTCGCAACCACCTAGACACACCCTAGCAACCACCTAGAACTCCCTAGCAACCAAGTTGAAACACCCTAGCAACCTTAACGTGGACCCTGTAGCTGTTACCTTGGTAACAACTAATGGGGATCCAAATAAACAATAAAAACCACCTAGAAACACCCTAGCAACCATCTAGAACGGCATCTTAGTGGGTATTGTGCAGCAAGCCCACGCATTTTCTCCAGGAAAGGTATTCTAGTTTTTCTTGTTGTTACATGTTTGAAATAAACAAACATAAACATGAGTCCGCTCACCTGTCAGTCATGGCGATCTGTTCCAGCATGGCGGAGCCGGTGTTCGCTTTCCAGTTTCCGGAGATGGACGTTCTCCTGAAACCAAAGACAAAACATTCAGCCAGTCATTCTGCTGCACGCTCCAGCAGAACTCAGTCAGTCAGAGCTGCGGTTGGTGCAGCTGAATAGAAATCCTCACGGGAGATCTTATCGTCGGTTCTTCGCCGATGACGAGCGCGGTCGACGCCTACATGATGTTTGTGTCACGGCCGTTTGGAGCGCTTCATGGCGAGGCGGAGGAAGCAGCTGAGATAAGGCGAGAACACGCCGTTCCTCCGCTCCGGTCAAGCAATTGTTTAGACGCAGCAACATGAAGGCTGAAGGGTGTTGACTCACAAGTTCATTGTTGCTGTACGCTCCGCTGAATTTACTGTTGAATTCTCTTGCTCCCCAGTGGGTGTGAGGGTTTGAAAGAGCAATGGGACTCTAACTGCAGGACAAGCATTGTGTAATTATTGCAAAAAACTCCCTGGAGAATCCCAGAAAGGACAAACCTATTCTTATGAACTTTCGACTTGGATTTATTACTTTTGTTGCACTGTGAAGCAGTTTGTGACAAACCTGTTCATTATTATTACAGATACATTCAGTGACTTCCACAGCTTGCACTAGCTAACCACGTCACCTGATGCTAACTGATGAGTATCGCCCTCTACTGCCTGGAACTTGAAACTTCCCGATAAGAATATATCTCTGAGAGGAAACACTGAATATTTGTCTTTTTTTGGTATGAAAATGGTGAAAAATACACCGCTCACCCGGTATCAGACTTGGCTGAGGTGCTGGAGCTACAGGATATCAAACTGAATGAAAAAAGCATCCGCACACTCAAATCTGTGCAAGAATCTTTATAATATGCAAGCTTTTCGGTCAGAGACCTTCTTCAAGGCTGGTATGAAAATGGTCAAATTTGAAGAGACTGAATATCAGCCATCAGTAGCTTCAATACAAAAATATATCCGTATCGGCCTTTAAATACATCAGGTGAACCCTACACGTGGCTACTGCTCTTTGACTTTTTAGGGCATACGAGTCCATCATTACAAACCCGTGTTTTGCAGCCAAATGTTGTTCAAACCCACAGAACTTTATTTTAAATTCTAGTCCAGATTCCAAGGTTTCCAAAGATACAAAATATGTCAGGCTGAAATACAGGGACATGTGTAGAAAATGAAGCACAAAACATCTAGAGTTTTTCCATTTGATGTAATGGTGCCCGCCATGAAAAAGTAGCGTGTTGGGTTTGAATATTTCACTCAATATAAACAGCTGGAGCTTCAGTGAAGCGTTGGAACATCAGATACAGAAAATGTATGTGACTTTGTTTACAGTATGGAAAATTTTGGAGCTAGTTCAGTCATTATCTACTCACCCTCAACGCAGTTCAAACTCTTCAGACTCTCTCAACTTTAGGTTGTTAGTCCATAAAACACTCTCTGGAGCTTCCGATCACAACTCGCTAGGAGCGTTCTCCAAAACAACCGAAGTCGATGGGGACCGATCTTTAGAGTTCCGAAAAAGAGCAGAAAAAGAAGAGAAAATATCCATAAAATGTCTTCATACAGCTCCCGCAAGGAACAAGGAAGTGGAGGAGATTCACGACTGTGCTTTTCGAGCTCAACTGGCTGTAGTGAAGATTTGCTGTAAATAACGGCGTCAGTATCGGCCTTTTCCACTCACTGTGCGATCGCTGGATTCAGGAGACTTGGATTATGCTGCAAGAGCTGTATGGAGTCATTTTATGGATATTTTCTCTTCTTTTTCTGCTCTTTTCTGAGCTCTAAAGATCGGTCCCCATAGACTTCAGTTGTTTTGGAGAACGCTGCTACAAAGTCGTGCTGGAAAGTTCCGGAATTGTTTTATGGACTAACAAACTTCACCAGAGTTTCAACTCGCATGAGGGCGAGTAGATAATGACTGAATTTTCATTTTTTTTGGGTGAACTATTCCTTTAAGGATGCCTGGCAGTCTGAAGCTCCTTACATGTAAGCCTTGTAGTTGCCGCCGATCTTCTGGATGCGGATGTCGTACTTGGACTGGACGTACGGCTCGGAGGTGGCGTAGGTCCGGGCCAGAGCGACCACGCTGGTGATGTCCTGGAAGTCCTGCTGGCTCTCCACTTTGATCTGCGGGAGAGAGACGCCGCTCGTTAGAGACCCGGACGATCACAAAGCTGCCGGTCGCCGGTTAGAATCCCACAGGAATGAGACAGTTAAACGTTAATGAGAGGTTCCAGGACCGGCTTTGAACTGCGTCACTCCCGTTACGCCTCCCAGGTTAGGTGATTAGGCTTTAGACTTACACAATGGCAACCCATCGACAGAAAACATTAACAGTTAATTGAATTTTTGGTAAACACTTTCTATGAAGCCAGTGTCTATAATACATTATAATCATATACTTATAACACATTATAATGCCATCATAATGCATTATAAGTATAGTTAATCATGCATAGACAGTTATGTTTTATAACATTACTCAAAATCTGTTAGAAAGCTTTTCATTTAAGTGGTAATGAAAACGCTTTATAACTGATTGTAAGTAATGTGTTTATAATGTTTTTCACAATTTTTCCATTAGGTAAACAAGGTCTGATGGCTCCTAACGTAGGAAGAAACAGCTGGTTGCCATTCAGTATTTAAAAGGTAATCAGTAAGATCCTTTTTTATTCAGTCTCCATCTTTGCTGTGGTGTTTCTGCTCTGCACTTCCCACAGATCACCTGTCAATCAAACAGTGTGGGCAGAGCTTGGATTTTCTGTTGCTGCAGTTTGAGTTTCTCTCTTCTTTGTCTGTTCAGTCATGGTGGCTATCACTGCTCATGCTAACTACCCAGTTCTTCTTCTGTTGATTCCAAACAAACTGGAAACATAAAACACATCACTTAAACTTACATTTATTTATATGAAAATGTTGCAGATTATTACTGTAACTGTGTTAATAAACAGCTCATATCAGCTGTGTTCCATCAGTCCATGGGAAACAGGGCAGCTGGACAGACACACTCATTAATCAACCAATCAATCAATGTACGGAGGACTGTCAGTGCCCGATGTTTAAGATGTAAAACCAGTCACTCATCACCATCCATCTGCCTGGTGTCATCACAGCTCTGCACAGAGAAACTGGTGGGAACGGTCAGCGGAGAGAGAGAGAGAGGGAGAGAGAGAGAGTGAGTGAGTGAGGGAGAGAGAGAGAGAGAGAGAGGGACAGAGAGAAAGAGAGAGTCAGAGAGGGAGAGACAGAGAGAGAAAGAGAGCGAGAGACAGAGAGGGAGAGAGAGAGACAGAGAGAAAGAGAGAGAAAGAGAGAGCGACAGAGAGGGAGAGAGAGAGAGAAAGAGAGAGACAGAGAGAGAGAGAGAGACAGAGAGGGAGAGAGACAGAGAGAGAAAGAGAGTCAGAGCGAGACAGAGAGGGAGAGAGAGAGACAGACAGAGAGAGAGAGAGAGACAGAGAGAGAGAGAGAGAGACAGAGAGAGAAAGAGAGTCAGAGCGAGACAGAGAGGGAGAGAGAGAGACAGAGAGACAGAGAGAGAGAGACAGAGAGAGAGAGAGACATCAACAAAGAAAGGAAGGAGAGGGAAAGGTCTGGTCATTGTATGCTATAATAGCAGGAAGCTGGTTTGCCCTCTTTGGGTTTTGACTTTTCACTCTGTTCTGTTCTTCTGAAGTTTAAAGTGGATTTAAAGGTCTTCATTTATTTCAGTGAGTGACGCTCAACACACTCTGCTCACCACATGGTAGGAAGTGCATGTGACATCATGGGAACACTATGAATTGTCATCTTTCATAAGGTCTGTAATGCAATCTTACTGCTAGATTGAAAAGAAAGAAACAACGATTCTAGTGATTCCACACAGAAAAATAAAGGTTTCTTTAAAGAACCTTCTTTGGAGAGAAGGTTCTTTAAAGAACCATTTCTGCTCTCCTTTGCTTAGACTCCTGCATTGTGTTTTTGTTTATCTGCTCCTGTATCGCCTCATTTGCAATTGCACATTATATACTATATAGAGGGGTTTGGTTATTTTCCACATTTTAATATCCCAAAGAACCATCTTGGAAGGTTCTTTGTGGAACCAGAAATGGTTCTTCTACGGCATTCTACTGTTGCTCTCACAAAAATATATAAAAATATATAAAAATATAACTTGTTGCTGCCACAGTGGTTGCATTTTGGGGATCCTGGTAAAGAGCCTGTCGACAGGTCAACCGATCAGAAGTAACACCTTACAATGAGAGCCAATCACAGCTCAGCTGGCTTGGTCCGAGCGCGGTAAATTATGGTCTGCTGTCCAATTTTAAACCATTTCATTACTTAATTGAGACAATGAACTGTAAAACCAAAAGTAGCATCAAACTTATATAAAATATATAGCAGCACTTCACATCATGGAACACAGCTTACAGGGTAATTACTGTGTATGTAAGCAAGGCACCAAACGAAAGCTGAGACACTTGTGATGACTTATATGTGATGATCTGTGAAGTCTTAGGAGCTTTTTGAATGAGGCTTTTTGAAGGTTTTAGGTTTGGGTTTAGTGCATTTGCACATACATAAAAGTCCTAAAACACTTAAAAAGAGAAGAAAAAAAAGAAATACAAATTGTGCGGCTGGGACAAAGAAACCCCAAGAGGCTTATAAAAACATCTCACCCCGAAAGAAACAGGCTGACAAAGACAGACACAAGTGAGCTGGGAAAGGGAAACCAAATAAAAAAAAAATGAAAAAGGAGGAGAACGGTACAAAACAGTAAACTACACAGCAGGTTTTAATGTCCAAACGAAGGCTGGGAAGCTTTGATGGTCACTGTGGGCCAATAAACGACGCTGTCACTTTGAAGAGCAATAGCATGCATGTGTGTATGTGAGCGTGAAACTCTGAAACCCACATGTAAAGTAACTGAACTACTGTAAAGCCACTAGAGCCTTTTTCTCAGAAGAGGCAAACTGTGGCAAACAACTCTAATTTTTCAAACGACTACATTCCAGACCAACAAGAACCTGATCTCACACAAAAAAACACGACTTGTTAACATTAAATTAGGTGTTGGCGGCCCGTAAAGAGTCAAAATTACATTACATGAACCAAAAAACACTCTCAATCCATTTTTACACATTCATTTTCCAGCATCTCTCTGAGCCTTACCAAGAACAGGCCGTTTCTGTCGCCGTGTCTTTAAGGCTCATTAATATTAACGACCCCTCTCTTCTTATTGGCTAACCGTTTCCAGAGTGAAACGTGAGACGCCGCGGCCCGGCGGCTACAGGTAGGGAAAACTCTCCGGTAATAAACAATGACAACCGCTCAACCGCTTTGAAAAAAACACTTTGTTAGTCTATTATTTCTTACAAAAATGATAATGAGCGAACCTTTGTGACGCCACAAAGTTACGGAAGTCCAAACGG